>NC_091225.1:21608273-21611880 GCF_040958095.1 Procambarus clarkii
GGAATCTGTACACCAGTTGATTGACAGTTGAGAGGCGGGACCAAAGAGCCAGAGCTCAACCCCCGCAAGCACAATTAGGCGAGGACAATTAGGTGAGTACTAGAAGGTGAAGGGACGACGACGTTTCGGTCCGTCCTGGACCATTCTCAAGTCTCACAATTAGACTTGAGAATGGTCCAGGACGGACCGAAACGTCGTCGTCCCTTCACCTTCTAGTGTGTGGTCTGGTCAACAAAGCTTCTATTTTGTATTTTCTGCTCATATGGTGAATTCTAGTTCACTATGGCGTTCTATTTTGTTTTTTTTATTTTAGACACCCCTGGAAATGTAATTTCATTTTCAGATGGTAAGATTAAGAGGGGTAACTATTTCTACGTTTGTTGTCTTAAGGTCTGGCGGCCCCTGGTGGAGACGCCCTTAGAGACTGTCTTCAGCTCTTGTCTCCTCAACTGCCTGTATAGCACGATCTGTTTTGTCTTATTACTTCTTTCCCTTCATTCCTCTCGTTTGAGATTCTGCCTGAATTACTGTATTGTATCTTGAGGTTTCTTCCAAGTCATGTACTCTTTTTTTCTTATCAAATTTGTTTCCTCGGACTGTTGGTGGTGGCGGCTGGTGGTCCAGACGGGAAGCATATTGGTTACTTTATATGGGGAGGGGATCAGTGAGGGAAAAGGGGGGCGTGGGGAGTGGGGAAGGGGGGCGTGGGAGTGGGATGGGGGGCGTGGGGAGTGGGATGGGGGGCGTGGGGAGTGGAATGGGGGGTGTGGGGAGTGGGAAGGTTGGGTGGGATGAGATGGGGAGGTAGCTTGGGGCTCACTTTCTCAAAAGAAAGGGCTCTATTTCTCAAAAGAAAGGGCTCACTTTCTCAAAAGTGAAGCCCTTGTGAAGTGAAGCACACACCCTTGCCCTTGAGAGCAAGGGTGTGTGTGAGTGATCTGGTGAGGGGGGAGTGTAACTTGTGTTTTTAGGTGTGGGGGAGTGTGATGTGTGAGAGTAAGGGGGGGGGAGAGGTGAGAGGTGTGGGTGTCGTGTGGTGGAGGGGGGGGGGGTGAAGGCGTCAATACTGGTTGTGGTGTTGGGGTGGGGGGGAGGGGGTCGTGGTGAGTCCTCCTGAGACCCAGCAACGATCCTAGACTCCCCCCCCTCACTCCCCCTGCAACCCCCCTCCCCCTCCAATCCCCCTCTTTCACCTCCCCCCCTCCCCCTCCAATCCCCCTCTTTCACCTCCCCCCCCCTCCAACCCCCCTCCCCTCCGACCCCCCCTCCCCTCCGACCCCCACCACAACCATCCGAGTGATCACTACCTCCCCGCCACTATCAACAATCAAAACCCCCCCTAAAAACCCCGCTAACCCCCCCCCTAAACCCCCCCCTAAACCCCTCCCTAAACCCCCCCACAACCCCCCCCACACCCCACACCCACACATGATGCTATAAGGTTCAAGAGCCGGGGCACCGGCGGGTGCTACTGGTATCGTCCTAGCCAACTTTGAGTTATCCGGAGGTGGTTCCCAGGATCAATATCTTCATGACCCGGTCTCCAGATTGGTGGTCTGATCAACTAGTCTGTGAGAGGGGGGGGGGGGTCGCTGCCTGCGGTCACACGTAACTGTTACATGCCGGGCTTGGAGATGAGAAGACTTCTTGAATACTTGAGGTTATCTTGAGATGATTTCGGGGCTTTAGTGTCCCCGCGGCCCGGTCCTCGATCAGGCCTCCACCCCCAGGAAGCAGCCCGTGACAGCTGACTAACACCCAGGTACCTATTTTACTGCTAGGTAACAGGGGCATAGGGTGATAGAAACTCTGCCTATTGTTTCTCACCGGTGCCCGGGATCGAACCCGGGACCACAGGATCACAAGTCCAGTGTGCTGTCCGCTCGGCCGACCGGCTCCCTAATCCCTATACTAAGCCATACACACCAACAGGACTACTTTCCAGTTGACTATTCCTCGTTCAACGGTGGAATATTATTCCATAATTGCAGCCACTTTGAAAGCTGGAGTAATTGCTGACCTGGAGAGCGTGGTAAGATCTTTTACTGCTAGAATCTATTCAATAAATCATCTAAGTTATTGGGGATAACTTACACATTTTAAACATGTGTATTCTCTAGAGCACAGGAGAGAGAGAGAGAGAGATGTATACCTGGTTGATACCTGGTTGATAGGGTTCTGGGAGTTCTTCTACTCCCCAAGCCCGGCCCGAGGCCAGACTTGACTTGTGAGAGTTTGGTCCACCAGGCTGTTGCTTGGAGCGGCCCTCAGCAGGCCCACATATACCTGGTTGATGGGGTTCTGGGAGTTCTTCTACTCCCCAAGCCCGGCCCGAGGCCAGGCTTGACTTGTGAGAGTTTGGTCCACTAGGCTGTTGCTTGGAGCGGCCCTCAGCAGGCCCACATATACCTGGTTGATGGGGTTCTGGGAGTTGTTCTACTCCCCAAGCCCGGCCCGAGGCCAGGCTTGACTTGCGAGAGTTTGGTCCACCAGGCTGTTGCTTGGAGCGGCCCGCAGCAGGCCCACATATACCTGGTTGATGGGGTTCTGGGAGTTCTTCTACTCCCCAAGCCCGGCCCGAGGCCAGGCTTGACTTGTGAGAGCTTGGTCCACCAGGCTGTTGCTTGAAGCGGCCCGCAGCAGGCCCACATACCCACCACAGCCCGGCTGATCCCGGCTGTATAATAATTCTCTGCGGGTTTTATTAATCTAATATAAATCCTGGTGTGTCCTGTGTTTGATACGAGAATAAAAGGGGTACTAAGTAGACTACCTTGGGGGGGTCCGAGTTTACTTAATTGACTGCTGCTCTCTGGGTACTATTTGTTGTGATAGTTAATATATATCTTTCTCTACCAATAACTGATTCTGTTCGCATTTTGTGTTCATTTACAGAATGTTTCTACATTTGTTGAAAACTTTTCAGTCTGTGGGTATTACTGTGGGTGGTGGTGGCAGGAGGGAGGGCAGCAGTCTACCGTGGGTGGTGGTGGCAGCAGTCTACCGTGGGTGGTGGTGGCAGCAGTCTACCGTGGGTGGTGGTGGCAGCAGTCTACCGTGGGTGGTGGTGGCAGCAGTCTACCGTGGGTGGTGGTGGTGGCAGCAGTCTACCGTGGGTGGTGGTGGTGGCAGCAGTCTACCGTGGGTGGTGGTGGCAGGAGGGAGGGCAGCAGTCTACCGTGGGTGGTGGTGGCAGCAGTCTGCCGTGGGTGGTGGTGGTGGCAGCAGTCTACCGTGGGTGGTGGTGGCAGCAGTCTGCCGTGGGTGGTGGTGGCAGCAGGGAGGGCAGCAGTCTACCGTGGGTGGTGGTGGCAGCAGTCTACCGTGGGTGGTGGTGGTGGCAGCAGTCTACCGTGGGTGGTGGTGGCAGCAGTCTGCCGTGGGTGGTGGTGGCAGCAGGGAGGGCAGCAGTCTACCGTGGGTGGTGGTGGCAGCAGTCTACCGTGGGTGGTGGTGGCAGCAGTCTGCCGTGGGTGGTGGTGGCAGCAGGGAGGGCAGCAGTCTACCGTGGGTGGTGGTGGTGGCAGCAGTCTACCGTGGGTGGTGGTGGCAGCAGGGAGGGCAGCAGTCTACCGTGGGTGGTGGTGGCAGCGTGGCGTCCCCCACC
>NC_091225.1:21612380-21684880 GCF_040958095.1 Procambarus clarkii
GTCACCAGTTACACAATAGTGGTAATGATAGTAGCCACCAGTTACACAATAGTGGTAATGATAGTAGTCCACCAGTTACACAATAGTGGTAATGATAGTAGTCACCAGTTACACAATAGTGGTAATGATAGTAGTCACCAGTTACACAATAGTGGTAATGATAGTAGCCACCAGTTACACAATAGTGGTAATGATAGTAGCCACCAGTTACACAATAGTGGTAATGATAGTAGCCACCAGTTACACAATAGTGGTAATGATAGTAGTCACCAGTTACACAATAGTGGTAATGATGGTAGTCACCAGTTACACAATAGTGGTAATGATAGTAGCCACCAGTTACACAATAGTGGTAATGATAGTAGTCACCAGTTACACAATAGTGGTAATGATAGTAGTCACCAGTTACACAATAGTGGTAATGATAGTAGCCACCAGTTACACAATAGTGGTAATGATAGTAGCCACCAGTTACACAATAGTGGTAATGATAGTAGCCACCAGTTACACAATAGTGGTAATGATAGTAGTCACCAGTTACACAATAGTGGTATTACTCAAATACAATCAGCAAGGAATATTATAAGTGTGAGAAACCTTACTTGCTCAGAAGGTAAATATTCGCTCATCACTTGTGACACAAAGATTATTGACGTGTGTAATTGTGTGGGTGATTAGATATGTATGTGTATGAATATGTGTATACGTATATATATGTACATGTATGTATGAGAGTGTGTACATATGTATACAACACTAATAATTTTGTAACTAGCGTCAAATTTTTTTTATTTGCTTAGCTAAACGAACTAGAGGGTTAAGTTCCTGAACCGATTATGTGCCTCTGTAATCCTTTACACCACCGCCCACGGGATGGGTATGGGGTGCATAATAAAGAAATTGAATCATCTTATACTTAATACACTAATTCGCACCAAATATACACACTATAAGTATTAACAGTAAACACGCGAACCTGTAATTGTTGTATGTAGTTATCCTAGATTTACTACAATCAATCTGTGTTCATCGCAAGACTCTATAAGGCAGACTGGACCAATCAGGAGCTTATCCAATCAGGGGTTCAGGAGCTTATCCAATCAGGGGTTCAGGAGCTTATCCAATCAGGGGTTCAGGAGCTTATCCAATCAGGGGTTCAGGAGCTTATCCAATCAGGGGTTCAGGAGCTTATCCAATCAGGGGTTCAGGAGCTTATCCAATCAGGGGTTCAGGAGCTTATCCAATCAGGGGTTCAGGAGCTTATAGTGTCTCGCCTCAGAGTTTAGACTACACATTGTTTACAACGATAAACATATATTCCCAGACAGGTCAGAGGCAGATTACGGCTGACCTACACTTTAAAGAATAAGCAGGCGATGAGTCACAATAACGTGGCTAAAGTATGTTGACCAGACCACACACTAGAAGGTGACGGGACGACGACGTTTCGGTCCGTCCTGGACCATTCTCAAGTCGATAGAATAACATAAAGAGTGACGGAGAATGTGCTATATCACGGTATATCTTGGTAAGTACTTAGAGTTAGAGGGGGGGGGGGAGGTGAAAGTAGATAAGGGAAGAAGAATGTTGTCAGTGTCGGCCATAATGTTTAATAATAATAACTTATTATTCATTTAAATTATTAATTCTAAGAAATTAGAAAGTAGCAAATAACATACAGTCAAGTAGCAGCAGAACAAGCAAAGAACAACAGTCTCCGTGGTGTAGTGGTAAGACACTCGCCTGGCGTTCCGCGAGCGCTATGTCATGGGTTCGTATCCTGGCCGGGGAGGATTTACTGGGCGCAATTCCTTAACTGTAGCCTCTGTTTAACGCAACAGTAAAAAATGTGTACTTGGATGAAAAAACGATTCTTCGCGGCAGGGGATCGTATTCCAGGGACCATAGGATTAAGGACTTGCCCGAAACGCTACGCGTACTAGTGGCTCTACAAGAATGTAACAACTCTTGTATATATCTCAAAAAAAAAAAAAAAAACATGTGTATACTTATTCTGCTTGGTAGAGGGAGAGGCTGAGGGAGGCCAGACAGCTGTGGATCACACGCAAACTACCATCATTTGAGCTACCTATTTCAAGAATGTTTCTCCCTGCGTGTGGCTGTAATGGATGAGGGAGCCGGTCGGCCGAGCGGACAGCACGCGGGACTTGTGATCCTGTGGTCCTGGGTTCAATCCCAGGCGCCGGCGAGAAACAATGGGCAGAGTTTGTTTCACCCTATGCCCCTGTTACCTAGCAGTAAATAGGTACCTGGGTGTTAGTCAGCTGTCACGGGCTGCTTCCTGGGGGTGGAGGCCTGGTCGAGGACCGGGCCGCGGGGACACTAAAAGCCCCGAAATCATCTCAAGATAACCTCAAGAATGGGACACATTCCTCGCTCTATTCCAACCGGAATCTCTCTGGAGATTCGGCCACAGAAAATGTTTAATAAATATTAGCTCTATCGCCTGTGCTTTGGTAAAAGCGAAAATATCAAAAATGGAAACCACATATAAAATAGTCAAATCGCACTATTGAACGGGAAAGTAATATAAAAGATTTGAGAGTAATAATGATGGAAAACCTTTCAATTTCAAGAACACAAAAAGTAGCTGTCACAACTATAAGAAAATAACATTATATAAGAACCTTTCATACAAGAAATGCCAGACCAACAATGGTACGTTTTTAAGACACTAGTGCTCTCTAGGGTGGAATACTCTTGCTCACACTAACAACCCTATTCAAAGCTGGAGCAACTATTGACCAGTAGAACGCCCAAAGATTGTTAACTTTTGCCGAACGCGACCAGCCGATGACCTCGTATAAGTAGGCCATTCCCCATGTCAAATTGGATGAGGCTATCCCGAAGCTTCTGGCTTCCAACTTTGGCCAGACTGATCTTTTCTTACAGATAAATAAAACTGTTTAAGGTTGGCCCCCAGACAGAGAAGAGGAGGAGGAGAAAGAAGTATAAAGAAGGAGAATATTGGAGAATAGAATAAAAGAAGGGAAGGAAGAAAGGGAGAGAGAGAGAGAGAGAGAGAGGGGGGGGGAGGGGGGGGGAGAAAGGGGGTTAGTTATGGGGGTAGAGGTTAGGGGGAGAGAGGACACTATCCCAGGCACCAATGGGAAACCCCTCCCCCCCCATCCCTTTCTAGCAGTCTATAATTCTGTAAATCTTACATTATTGCATAGTGTGCCATGCAAGATGTGTGCAAGGCTGTGGTGAGGACATGTGCAACACGCCAGCCGTCACCGAGACATAGGCCTACTATTAACCATGTGTCTACTAGAGACATAGGCCTACTGGTAATCATGTATTTCCACAGTTTCACACATAATCTAGCCCCAAGTACCTGTGGCACTATTGGCCTAATTATTATTTTTTTGTATCCCCAGGTGAGTGATGAATGTCGGTAGGCTGAGGAAACTGTCGGTAGGCTGAGGAAACTGTCGGTAGGCTGAGGAAACTGTCGGTAGGCTGAGGAAACTGTCGGTAGGCTGAGGAAACTGTCGGTAGGCTGAGGAAACTGTCGGTAGGCTGAGGAAACTGTCGGTAGGCTGAGGAAACTGTCGGTAGGCTGAGGAAACTGTCGGTAGGCTGAGGAAACTGTCGGTAGGCTGAGGAAACTGTTGGTAGGCTGAGGAAACTGTCGGTAGGCTGAGGAAACTGTCGGTAGGCTGAGGAAACTGTCGGTAGGCTGAGGAAACTGTCGGTAGGCTGAGGAAACTGTCGGTAGGCTGAGGAAACTGTCGGTAGGCTGAGGAAACTGTCGGTAGGCTGAGGAAACTGTCGGTAGGCTGAGGAAACTGTCGGTAGGCTGAGGAAACTGTCGGTAGGCTGAGGAAACTGTCGGTAGGCTGAGGAAACTGTCGGTAGGCTGAGGAAACTGTCGGTAGGCTGAGGAAACTGTCGGTAGGCTGAGGAAACTGTCGGTAGGCTGAGGAAACTGTCGGTAGGCTGAGGAAACTGTCGGTAGGCTGAGGAAACTGTCGGTAGGCTGAGGAAACTGTCGGTAGGCTGAGAAAACTGTCGGTAGGCTGAGGAAACTGTCGGTAGGCTGAGGAAACTGTCGGTAGGCTGAGGAAACTGTCGGTAGGCTGAGAAAACTGTCGGTAGGCTGAGGAAACTGTCGGTAGGCTGAGGAAACTGTCGGTAGGCTGAGGAAACTGTCGGTAGGCTGAGGAAACTGTCGGTAGACTGGCAGGAGTTCTGTCTGCGGAGAAGAAGTATCCTGACTTAGTCCTCCACCGCATCTTGGTCGGTGAACTCTTGTTAACTTCTGCAACAAAACTGTCATTGTCATGTCTCCAAGTGGCCAGGAGAGGTTTTTTTTTTAGTTTAGTTCATTTATTATGCACCCCATACCCATCTTGTGGGCGGTAGTGGAAAGGGTTACAGAGGCACATAATGGGCTCAGGGACTGAACCCCACAATTCATTTAGCTAAGCAAGTTACAATCTTGATGAGCTAGTTACAAAATTCAATATAAGTCATCACATCAACAATGGGTTCGAGATCGACCTCAAGTACAGGTTCTAAATTAAGCAACTGACATATGTGGAGAGCTAGTGTCAAAATTTATATGTTTGTCCTGCACACCGGCCCCCCATCCAGTGGGCAGCGGTGGATAGGCTACAATCACTCAGTTACTACCTACAATTAGCAAACTGGGGATATTTGGCTAAAATTTCTGGTAGCAGATCATTTTGAATGAGAGGAAGAGGTTAATCTTTCCCTTGACCAGCTGTGCCCAAGAGGATCTTCTTACCGCGGAAATGTGTGTTAGTTTAAATCTAATCAGCTCGCCACAGTGTGGGGGCTTGACCTCTTTTTATGGGAATTTTCTTAGGGAGTAAAGCTGTCGATTAGTAGGAACATCGATACTAATGAAATGCCTCGTAAGAAGTCATAAATGCCTCAAAGAAGTCATAAATACTGTATGTGCCAGTCTGTTTGCCTCAGTGCGCTCAGCTCTCTTATGAGAGAAAATGCCACGATCTTCGATACCCTGATTTCCACGTGAGAGGTACACAGCGCTATATAAGAGAGGAAGTTAAATATAATAACCCTAAAAGCTTTTCAGAGGCAGGCAGAAAGAGAGAGGGGAACGGACAGGCAGAAAGAGAGAGGGGAACGGACAGGCAGAAAGAGAGAGGGGAACGGACAGGCAGAAAGAGAGAGGGGAACAGACAGGCAGAACCAGAGACAGGAACAGACAGGCAGAAACGTTGCAGGAGTACGGATGCAGAGGGGAAAATGCCCAAGACTGAACAACAATTCGTCATCAAGCCCACACATACTACACCCCTCCTTCCCCCCCCCCCCCAACAACTACACACAAACTACCACACTCCCCAGTACCACCTCCAAAACTGGACAAACCCTTGCCAGAACAACACACCCTGGGGTCAGGGTGGAGCGGAGGGAGAACTACCAAAACCCACCATTAGTGACTCGCAATATGGAAAATCATTCATATTTGCAAATATGCAAGGCCTAAAGTCAAGATCGGGAAATAAAGTCAGGTTCACAAATAGCTTTCTAGTAGAGTCGAATTCAATATTTGGGGCATTCACGGAAACTCATACGAAATAATACATGGATTGTGAAATCTAGATTAGAAATTATAATTTATGTATATGTGATAAGAAATTAGATGAAATGAAGGAGTAGGTCTGTATGTTAAAGATTAACTGGTATGCACAGAGCTGCTAAACTCCAGCAATGAGGTGGTATAGGTTATCTTGAGGTTATCTTCAGATGATTTCGGGGCTTTTTAGTGTCCCCGCGGCCCGGTCCTCGACCAGGCCTCCACCCCCAGGAAGCAGCCCGTGACAGCTTGACTAACACCCAGGTACCTATTTTACTGCTAGGTAACAGGGGGCATAGGGTGAAAGAAACTCTGCCCAATGTTTCTCGCCGGCGCCTGGGATGGAACCCTGGGGCCAGATTCACGAAAGCACTTACGCAAGCACTTACGAACGTGAACATCTTTCCTCAATCTTTGACGGCTTTGGTTACATTTATTAAACAGTTTACAAGCATGAAAACTTCCCATTCGACTGTTGTTATTGTTATAAACAGCCTCCTGGTGCTTCGGGGCTCATTAACTGCTTAATAATTGGAAACAAAGCCGCCAAAGCTTATGAAAAGATGTACAGGTTCGTAAGTGTTTGCGTAAGTGCTTTCGTGAATCTGGCCCCAGGACCATAGGATCACAAGTCCAGCGTGCTATACTTGGAATCAAGGTAGACAAAATAATCCTAATTATTATTCTAATACATAAACCACCAGATACAACGCTTGAGGCATTCATAGATACACAAAATAGAGAACATCCTTGATAACCTAGCAAACCCAGCTCCAGATATTATCTTCCTTGGAGACTTCAGTCTACCAAGTCTAAGATGGAGAATGGCAAGCAATAACATCATAGCAGGGAACAATCCGGAAATAATCACTATTAGTTGAGATTGTGACAAATAGCAAAGTAACAAACAAACTAATTTAACAACTAAACTAACATTAATAACGTTAGTAGGCTCAAGAGAACTAACAAGCGAGAAGGGTTATTCAATCAATTCAATTTCAACAAATAGAGGATCGACTGGGAAAAAATAAATATAGATCTTGCAACCATTCAGTGGGAGACGGACTTAAGCGACAAAACTCCCACACAGGGAATAGCTCAACTGACAGCTGAAGCACACAAGGTCTGCTTGAAGCACACAAGGTCTGCTTGAAGCACACAAGGTCTGCTTGAAGCACACAAGGTCTGCTTGAAGCACACAAGGTCTGCTTGAAGAACACAAGGTCTGCTTGAAGCACACAAGGTCTGCTTGAAGCACGTGCCTGTGAGGAGGGGCAGAAAGAGGACCACTCTAGAAAGAGAACGCAGACGACTGTACAGGAGAAGGAAAAAAGTTACGGAAATGCTTAAGCAGACACGACTATCTTAAGCAAGGAAAATAAATATAAACAGGGAGATCAAAGAAATAGAGCAAACGTTGAAACGATCATACGAGTCTGAGGAAATAGAATTGGAACAGAAAGCTATACAAGAGATAAAGAAAAATACAAAATATTTTTCCTCAAATGGAAAATAAAAATAAAAAACCTCGACCAGTATTGGACCGTTAATTACAAATGAAGGTACGTACACAGAGGACAACAAAGAAATTAGGGAATTTCTAAGAAGCCAGTATAAGGCTATGTTTAGCACACCAATAAACAACATGAAAGTTGATGACCCAGACAGCTTCTTTATGAATGACATTCAAGCTGCAGATAATATAACGGATATTAATATGAACTCAGAAGACTTTGAAAAAGAAATTGACAACATGCCCATGCACTCAGCTCCTGGGCCTGACACATGGAAATCAATATTCATAAAGAAATGTAAAGTACCAGTAGCGCGGTCACTCAGTGTAATATAGAGAAAGAGCCTGGATACAGGGGAGATACCAGCAGCACATAAATTAGCATATATAGCTCCTCTGCACAAGGGGGTAGTAAAGCTTTAGGAAAAAAAAATAGACCAGTTGCACTAACATCACACACAATAAAAGTTTTTGAAAGAGTGATTAGGAATCAAATTTCTAGTTTTATTGAAAATAAGGAGTTACACAACCCAGGACAACATGGATGTAGAGCGGGAAGATTCTGTCTGTCACAGTTACTCAACCACTATGACAAAATCACAGAAGCCTTAAAAGAAAAGCAAAATGCAGATGTTGTATACACAGACTTTGCAAAGACATTCGATAAGTGTGACCATGGGAGTGATAGTCCATAAAATTAGATCAATAGGAGTAACGGGTAAAGTGGGACGTTGGATTTTCAACTTTGTTAATCAGAATGCAGAGAGTGACGGTGGATCATGTAAGATCAAGCCCAAGTGCAGTGAAAAGCTCTGTACCCCAGGGCACAGTCCTTGCACCACTGCTATTTTTCATTCTTGTCTCAGATATAGACAAAAATACTAGTCACAGCTTCGTGTCATCTTTTGCAGATGATATTTAAATCAGCATGCAAATTTCCTTTGTAGAAGACACTTAAAAACTGCAGGCAGATATTAACCAAGTCTTCGATTTGGCAATTGAAAATAACATGATGTTTAACGGTGACAAGTTCCAGGTACTGAGGTATGGTGGAAACGAGGAACTTACACGGAACACAAGGTACAGGACACTGACCTACTCATAGAAGGAAAGCAACATGTAAAAGATCTGGGAATTATGATGTCTGACGACCTGACGTTTAGTGAACATAACCGAGCCAATATAGCGGCGGCCAGGAACATGATAGGATGGATTATGAGAACGTTCACATCCAGAGGCCCCACAGTAATGGTAATACTATTATTATCACTGGTGCTGTCCAGTGGAGAGATCTCTGAATTAGAGGAATACAGAGAACATATACGGCACACACAGACACGATAAAGCATCTAAATTATTGGGACCGTCTTAAAGCTCTCAAAATGTACTCTCTGGAAAGGAGACGAGAAAGGTATCAACTAATATAGACATGGAAGATATTGGAGGGCCAGGTCCCAAATTTGCACAGTAGAATAACAACATACTGGAGCGAAAGTTACGGAAGGAAATACAGAATAGAACCAGTGAAGAGTAGAGGTGCCATAGACACAATCAGAGAACACTGAACATCAGAGGTCCACAGCTGTTCAACACCCTCCCAGCAAGCATTAAAAATATTGCTGGAACAAAGGTGGATGTATTGAAGAGGCAATTAGATAAGGTCTTACTAGAAGTGCCAGACCAACCAGGCTGTAGTTGATATGTGGGGCCTGCGGGCCATTCCAAGCAGTAGAAGAACTCTGGAAACCCTCTCCATGTATGCTCCAGGTATACCTCTCCCTTTGGGAGGGATCACGCCCTCCCGAATGATAACATAATTGACAGAGAGGGGGGTAGTTGGCCTGTTAATTGGTGTTGGGAGGTGGCCACACAGCGCGCTTGCCGCCAGGGGCCGGGGCCCTGGCGGGGAACTACAAGCCTTGTTGGATGGCGTTGTGACGAGCCTGGGGCCGCTCCTTCGTTAGCGCCAGGCTATTAGAGAGCCATTTGGCGGCTGTGGCAGCGGCAACGTCTTGTCCGGCGGTCAGAGAACAGGGTAGCCGTGCCCCCTCCCCCATGGTTAGGGTGTTTGGTTAGGTTCGATTGGGGTTAGTTTAGGTGGTCCGGTTGAATGCAATTCTGACCAGAAATAAATGAACCGCGTCTAAAGCTTTGAATATGATGTGGACGAGAAAATATACATTTTCACACATGATACATTTCAATATTAAGCTGTGTTTCGGTGAGGGCGATTGGTTGCATGGTTATCTTATGAGATTCCAAAATGGTAAGTTAAGGGTAGGTTAGAAGGGCAGGAAATTCTGAAGTTTCAAAATGTTACGAAAACGTTAATTGAAAGTTTCTTCTTCTAACCTTTCCCAGTAAGCCAGAGGACTCAAACAGAAAACGGGACAGTACATCACTTTCGTGAGCCGATTTCATTTCATATTACGTCCATTTTTGGCCATAGCGCGCATACGAGCGAAAAGCGACGTTATTTTTAAGAGGACGGGTTGGGATATGTGGGCCTGCGGGCCACTCCAAGCAACAGCCTGTTGGACCAAGCTATCCCCAGTCGAGCCTGGCCTCAGGTCGGGCTCGAGGAGTAGAACAACTCGCAAAACCCTCTCCAGCTATAACCAAGGTTGCAAGCCCGAGACAACCAGGAGGCCGAGTCGGTGCCGGGGAGACTGTCAAGGCCGTCAAAGCCGTCAAGGAGTCGCCTGCTGCAGCCCGGAGAGGACTTGCACGTTAATAAGGTTAGAGATGAAAGGAAGTATCCAGCGTGCAGCAAATGTCAGGCCAATTAGTTGAGCCCAGGGGTCCAGGGTCGGGGTTGGCTGCACATTTACTCGGCTGCACCGGGGGAGCCGGTCGGCCGAGCGGACAGCACGGTGCACTTGTGATCCTGTGGTCCTGGGTTCGATCCCAGGCGCCGGCGAGAAACAATGGGCAAAGTTTCTTTCACCCTATGCCCCTGTTACCTAGCAGTAAAATAGGTACCTGGGTGTTAGTCAGCTGTCACGGGCTGCTTCCTGGGGGTGGAGGCCTGGTCGAGGACCGGGCCGTGGGGACACTAAACAAAAAAAAAAAATGCCCCGAAATCATTTCAAGATAACCTCAAGATAACCAACTAAGGAACGAGGCGAGATGGTTGAATCATTACGAATATTATCAAGATCCTCAGGGTCAGTAGTGAGCAATGTTAAGGCGTTATCTTACCTTACCGTGGAGTTTTTCCGGGGCTTAGCGTCCCCGCGGCCCGGTCGTCGACCAGGCCTCCTGGTTGCTGGGCTGGTCAACCAGGCTGTTTGACGCGGCTGCTCGCAGCCTGACGTATGCCTGAATCACGTAGCGTAGGTAGACAGGAAACACGATTCACAAGCACGTATACGAGAGAGAGAGGGAGAGAGGAAGGCGCACGTGTGCATGAGAGAGGGCACGGCCCCAGGGCACAACAGTCAGATAGATCACAGCATCACTTCAAGCGTTCAGTATCAGGTGAAAGGTCAGCTCTCAACGTTGCTCATTTTCATTGTCCAGACGACCTTTTGTAGATAAAGTTGATAAGGTCGATAAGGCTGTGATAAGGTCGAGAGAGCACTGAAGTCTCAGGCGTAGGTAACTACTCACCTAATTGTGCTTGCGAGGGGTTGAGCTTTGGCTCTTTGGTCCCGCCTCTCAACTGTCAATCAACTGGTGTACAGGTTCCTGAGCCTACTGGGCTCTTATCATATCTACACTTGAAACTGTGTATGGAGTCAGCCTCCACTACATCACTGCCAAAGTAACTGTATAGTAACTGTTACACTTATCATGTGAACATCACACTTCTGTTCTGAAGCTTTTCCGTCATGTTATGGCGGGCATTAAAATGTCAATTGTAATCATGTTATGAGAATTTGGAAGCTTAATACGTTATTTTTCATTTGTTTTTCGTGAATTGGTTGAATATGGTTGAGGAGGTTGGGTGTGAAATGTCAAAGTTGACTTTGTGGGTGGAGGACTTGTTGCCTCTCGCTAGCAACCCGTCCTAAGGTTCCCCAATGTCAAGAAAACGGACAATTTAAAGTGGTCTCTCCTAACCTACCAGAGGACCCAAAACAGAAAACGGGACAGTACGTCACTTTCGCCAGCCGCTTCCATTTTCTAGTACGACCATTTTGGGCCTTATGTAACGCATACGAGCGAAAAGCGACGTTCTTTGTAGGAGGACAGGTTGTAGGAGGACAGGTTGTAGGAGGACAGGTTGTAGGAGGACAGGTTGTAGGAGGACAGGTTGTGGGAGGACAGGTTGTGGGAGGCCAGGTTGTGGGAGGCCAGGTTGTGGGAGGCCAGGTTGTGGGAGGCCAGGTTGTGGGAGGCCAGGTTGTGGGAGGCCAGGTTGTGGGAGGCCAGGTTGTGGGAGGCCAGGTTGTGGGAGGCCAGGTTGTGGGAGGCCAGGTTGTGGGAGGCCAGGTTGTGGGAGGCCAGGTTGTGGGAGGCCAGGCTGTGGGAGGCCAGGCTGTGGGAGGCCAGGCTGTGGGAGGCCAGGCTGTGGGAGGCCAGGCTGTGGGAGGACAGGCTGTGGGAGGACAGGTTGTATATACGAGCGAGGTCACTCCTAAGTCAAACACGGTTCAATACACGGGTTCATTGCCCAACATTCAGGCGGGACCCAAGAGCCAGAGCTCAACCCCCACAAGCACAAATAGGCGAATACAGAGCACTTCCCGGCTCTTACCAATAATTAATAATAGCTCTCAGCAATTCTTCACTTTCATCTGACTTCCCCTACCGTGTGGGATATCATTGAACTGGGCCGCACAAGCCCAATGTTTCCCGATTATTCGCGTTTTGTCAAAAGTTCGTCCCACATGGCAATTAATATATTCCTGTCAAACTTTCAATGCGATTATTATGTATCAGACGGCCAACCGGGAACTGTTCTTTGGCAGCTTCAGGCTGTCACTTGATTCAGTTTGCCGTCTTCCTCTGGGTGGGCCATACATCTGGTTGTTCTACGGGCTCACCATAGCCCGTGCTACTTGGAACTTTTGTTCTGAGTAGCTGAATCTAAAACATCATCATCATCATCTTGTTTCTGGGGCCCCGGTGGGCTCCTGTGGAACTCCGTGGACCCCTAAGGACCCCTAAGGACCCCTGTGGGCTCCTGTGGACCCCTAAGGACCCCTATGGGCTCCTGTGGACCCCTAAGGACCCCTGTGGGCTCCTGTGGACCCCTAAGGACCCCTGTGGGCTCCTGTGGACCCCTAAGGACCCCTGTGGGCTCCTGTGGACCCCTAAGGACCCCTGTGGGCTCCTGTGGACCCCTAAGGACCCCTGTGGGCTCCTGTGGACCCCTAAGGACCCCTGTGGGCTCCTGTGGACCCCTAAGGACCCCTGTGGGCTCCTGTGGACCCCTAAGGACCCCTGTGGGCTCCTGTGGACCCCTAAGGACCCCTGTGGGCTCCTGTGGACCCCTAAGGACCTCTGTGGCCTCTTTCTACTAATAACTATCTGTTGTTCACGAAGCCCAATTGTGGAAAACTACCGGGAAGAGAAGAGAACTACGGAATAGCCCTGCCTGAGGTCAGGCTCGACAGCCTGAGGTCAGGCTCGACAGCCTGAGGTCAGGCTCGACAGCCTGAGGTCAGGCTCGACAGCCTGAGGTCAGGCTCGACAGCCTGAGGTCAGGCTCGACAGCCTGAGGTCAGGCTCGACAGCCTGAGGTCAGGCTCGACAGCCTGAGGTCAGGCTCGACAGCCTGAGGTCAGGCTCGACAGCCTGAGGTCAGGCTCGACAGCCTGAGGTCAGGCTCGACAGCCTGAGGTCAGGCTCGACAGCCTGAGGTCAGGCTCGACAGCCTGAGGTCAGGCTCGACAGCCTGAGGTCAGGCTCGACAGCCTGAGGTCAGGCTCGACAGCCTGAGGTCAGAGGGCGTGCAGTATACTTCACACCCCCTCCCCTCCCCCCCTCGAACAACCAACTCTCTCTAACAGAGTATCCCTCGTTAAGTTTCTCTATCTCAATCCTCCAGCGTCGCACTTAATCCTAAGAGTGATATTCCATTCGTCATAGAGCATTCCGGAGACAACGTGAAGGAATCCTGGTCATTCCTGCAATGTTTGCACAAAATGTTGGTAAGAATCTTTCTTAATCGAATATAGTATCCAACTTGTCCCATTAAAATATCTGGATTACATCAATTTGGAGATTGGTGGTTTCCTCTGTAATTTCTTAACTCATGAAAATAGTGTGTTTGTATATAACGGGTTTGAGAATAAGGAAGAGAACTGGAGCAAGTACAGTTACCCTGGGGGTGGGGGGTGGGGGGGGAGACTTTTCTCGGGGGTGGGGGGGGGAGACTTTTCTCGGGGGTGGGGGGTGGGGGGGGAGCTTTTCTCGGTGGATATATCAGATTTTACTAATTTTGTTATCGTTCTATGAGTTCTGTCGGTTATCTTGAGGTTATCTTGAGATGATTTCGGGGCTTTTTAGTGTCCCCGCGGCCCTGTCCTCGACCAGGCCTCCACCCCCAGGAAGCAGTCCGTGACAGCTGACTAACACCCAGGTACCTATTTTACTGCTAGGTAACAGGGGCATAGGGTGAAAGAAACTCTGCCCATTGTTTCTCGCCGGCGCCTGGGATCGAACCCAGGACCACAGGATCACAAGTCCAGCGTGCTGTCCGCTCAGCTCCCTACTATTAAAGGCTATTAAAGTTCCTTTTTTTTCTAATTATTTCTTTCGCTTGCAACTTGTGTGCTATTACACCATGGTCACTTTTTTAAAGCTTTTATAGAATCTGTTTTGTTAAGTCAGCGGTTGGCTTGTCTTCCATGGCACCCAATACCCTGTAATAGTTGGTATTGGCAGCTGCACGAGGCTGGAGTTATAAACACATGTTGGCCTGGATTATGGAGATGTGACTCTTTGTGTATTGGCTTCTTATAGCTTTCTCGGTGTGTGGTGGTGGTGGTGTGCTGTCACTCTGGTAGTGAATATTAGCAGCATGTTCACCGTTCCCTGTGACAGTGAATATCAGCAGCATGCTCACTGTCCCGTGTGACAGTGAATATCAGCAGCATGCTCACTGTCCCGTGTGACAGTGAATATCAGCAGCATGCTCACTGTCCCGTGTTATGCTGCTGATATAGTAATACTCCCACCAACCAAACAGCCTATGGAAAACTTGATGGAAAGATAGAATGGATGGTTGATAGTGCAGAATTCAACCTAACGCTCAATCCATCACAATGTGCTGTGGTTGCTTTAAACTCCGAGGACTCGTCTTAGTGAGATCCCAGACTGAAATTACGAGGCCGAGAGATTCCGGCAAGTGTAAAGCATCTTAGGACCCACTTGCCAATCATTCTGACGCTATTTAAGAGCTAAGATTCTGAACCAATGTTAATCGTCATTCGTGATCGGGAGTAGTTACCTCGGAGTGTCCAAGCTTGTGTGGACGTGAACTACGGGACTTGACAAGAAAACCTTTGGTAAGCTTAATTGTGAAGGAAGGAAATGTCGGTGACTTATCCTTACCTTGAGGTTACCTTGAGGTGCTTCCGGGGCCCAAGTGTCACCGCGGCCCGGTCGTCGACCAGGCCTCCTGGTTGCTGGACTGATCAGGCTGTTAGACGCGGCTGCTCGCAGCCTGACTGTATGAGTCACAGCCTGGTTGATCAGGTATCCTGGCAGTACATCCTAGCGCTCGTTGTCTGATATCCTCACTTATACTTAAAGTGTAGAGATCCACCAGTCTCAGGAGACTATGGAGTTGTGCTCTGGTTGTCGAGGCTGGAGTGGCCTCACCAGGGCACAAAGCCTGGGTAGGTTGATATGGAGGAAAAGCTGTTACCCATGCAGCAGGTCCCCCCCCCCTCCACGTTGCTTAAAAGATACTTAAAGAAATGCCTCACAAAAGAATGAAATTGAACAAAAAGAATTGTTTTTGTGTGTTTTTCCCAATACAAGTTCCACAGCTGTGAATGTAAACTGTTAAGTTTACATTCTGTGGCTGTAAACACCTGTTTACTCCAACCACAATTGTAATGATTTGTGTAAATTACTGACAAATATTGTTTCTAAATCTTAATCTAATTATTGAGTGTTAAACTGTTATCGTGTCTTTGAAGGAAATAATGTTCTGTAATATTTTGTAAATTCGGTTATATATCTCTAAACATTTATAAATAAAGTTGTTGAATTTGGAAGGGATATGAGGAGTGGATATGAGTGAAGGAATGGTGCCCAACCACTTGGATGATCGGGTATCGAGTACAGACCTGCAAGTAGCAAGGCTGCTACTGTGCCAACCAATCCAAGTGGATGATCACGGAGGCTGTATAGTTAACGAACCTGTGTGAAGACGCTAATACATACACCATTAATACATTACCATGTATGGTAATACATTGCCATGTATGGTAATACATTGCCATGTATGGTAATACATTGCCATGTATGGTAATGCATTACCATACATTACCATCTGGAAGTCATTATATACCCATAACCAGTCCTAAGCTCATTGTTAAACCTATGGAAAGTTTGGGTTAATTGGGGATCAGGGAGCACTACAACCTCCCTAGGATACATTATCCAGAGGCCCGGTCGTTATCCCGGCAGAGAGAGGCCGCCATTTGTAAATATGAGCCGCTCCACTGGCTGACTCGGGGAATGTGTTAGTGTTAATTGTCACGGCGCTGACAGTGGCGCTGTTCATTAGGGGGCAGGATTTGTGCCTCTGAGGGCCCGGCATTATGAGCTGCTCTCATCAGTCTTCAGAGCAAGACGACACAAGGAGGTAATAACAATAGAGCAGGATGACACAAGGAGGCAGTAACAATAGAGCAGGATGACACAAGGAGGCAGTAACAATAGAGCAGGATGACACAGGGAGGCAGTAACAATAGAGCAGGATGACACAGGGAGGCAGTAACAATAGAGCAGGATGACACAGGGAGGCAGTAACAATAGAGCAGGATGACACAGGGAGGCAGTAACAATAGAGCAGGATGACACAAGGTGGCAACAACAACAGAGCGAGACAACACAAGGAGGCAATAACAATAGAGCAGGATGACAGAAGGAAGTGGCAACAACAGAGCGAGACAACACAAGGAGGCAATAACAATAGAGCAGGATGACGCAAGGAGGTGGCAACAACAGAGCGAGACGACACAAGGAGACAAGAACAGTAGAGCAGGATGACACATCCTGCTCCTCTCTCGGGGTCTGCCACACAGCTAGTCCCGCCAGGCATCACATATGTTTACTACACATAAGACTCGCTATCTTAGGCGGGTTGCTTGGGTTCGTATGTTCCTAGTATGGTTAGTTTTTCTTTTTTACTTAGTGGCAAATAAAGAGAACGAATTGGGTGGTTGGTGCTTCAGCAGACAATTATTACCCCTGTTTATTATCTGACGTGCTGGGGGAGGGTGTGCCGGTGGGGAGGGGGGAGAAAGATAGGTGTCTGCTGGGGGGGGGGGGGGGGGGGGTGTTGCCTCCTTGTATCGTCCTGCTCTATTGTTGTTGCCTCCTTGAACCATCCTGCTCTATTGTTATTGCCTCCTTGAACCATCCTGCTCTATTGTTGTTGCCTCCTTGAACCATCCTGCTCTATTGTTATTGCCTCCTTGAACCATCCTGCTCTATTGTTATTGCCTCCTTGAACCATCCTGCTCTATTGTTGTTGCCTCCTTGAACCATCCTGCTCTATTGTTGTTGCCTCCTTGAACCATCCTGCTCTATTGTTGTTGCCTCCTTGAACCATCCTGCTCTATTGTTGTTGCCTCCTTGAACCATCCTGCTCTATTGTTGTTGCCTCCTTGAACCATCCTGCTCTATTGTTGTTGCCTCCTTGAACCATCCTGCTCTATTGTTATTGCCTCCTTGAACCATCCTGCTCTATTGTTGTTGCCTCCTTGAACCATCTTGCTCTATTGTTGTTGCCTCCTTGAACCATCCTGCTCTATTGTTGTTGCCTCCTTGAACCATCCTGCTCTATTGTTATTGCCTCCTTGAACCATCCTGCTCTATTGTTGTTGCCTCCTTGAACCATCCTGCTCTATTGTTATTGCCTCTAGTGTTGTGATTTCTCTCGTCTCGTTATCTTGATTTTGTCATATATGATAATTGTGCATTTTTGTATTTTCCTTTTATCAGAGGATGTTGTTGGGTTGTACTCAGCATCCAGCTTAGTTCCTAAGCTTTAGCTTAGGAACTAAGCTAGATGAACTAAAACTTAGGAACTAAACTTAGGAACTAAACTTAGGATCTAAGTGTGGAGCCCGCTGGAATACCAGCTTTAGCTTAGGAACTAAGAATTTAATTAACTAAGAACTAAGTTAAAGGAACTAAGTTTAACTAACTTTAACTAAGTTAAAGGAAAGAGTTACCCACGAGTGTAAAGTGTCTTTTGTGTTCCCTTAAATGCGTCCGGTCCCTGTCTTGTTCCCTGGAATTCCCATGTTCTTAGTATCTTGTTCCCTGGAATTCCCATGTTCTTAGTATCTTGTTCCCTGGAATTCCCATGTTCTTAGTATCTTGTTCCCTGGAATTCCCATGTTCTTAGTATCTTGTTCCCTGGAATTCCCATGTTCTTAGTATCTTGTTCCCTGGAATTCCCATGTTCTTAGTATCTTGTTCCCTGGAATTCCCATGTTCTTAGTATCTTGTTCCCTGGAATTCCCATGTTCTTAGTATCTTGTTCACTGGAATTCCCATGTTCTTAGTATCTTGTTCCCTGGAATTCCCATGTTCTTAGTATCTTGTTCCCTGGAATTCCCATGTTCTTAGTATCTTGTTCACTGGAATTTCCATGTTCTTAGTATCTTGTTCACTGGAATTCCCATGTTCTTAGTATCTTGTTCACTGGAATTCCCATGTTCTTAGTATCTTGTTCACTGGAATACCCATGTTCTTAGTATCTTGTTCCCTGGAATTCCCATGTTCTTAGTATCTTGTTCCCTGGAATTCCCATGTTCTTAGTATCTTGTTCCCTGGAATTCCCATGTTCTTAGTATCTTGTTCCCTGGAATTCCCATGTTCTTAGTATCTTGTTCACTGGAATTCCCATGTTCTTAGTATCTTGTTCCCTGGAATTCCCATGTTCTTAGTATCTTGTTCACTGGAATTCCCATGTTCTTAGTATCTTGTTCACTGGAATTCCCATGTTCTTAGTATCTTGTTCACTGGAATTCCCATGTTCTTAGTATCTTGTTCACTGGAATACCCATGTTCTTAGTATCTTGTTCACTGGAATTCCCATGTTCTTAGTATCTTGTTCACTGGAATTCCCATGTTCTTAGTATCTTGTTCACTGGAATATCCTTGCTGGGCCCTCCCACCACACATAGTTGGGTTGATAAAACTGAGCCTGTGTTTTTGTTTGTGCACCGGAATATATGATTTTTATATGTTGGTAGATTAACAATTGCTTCTTGTATTTGGGCTGTATGTGTGTGGGTGTGTAATTACCTAAGTGTACTTATAAGATGAGAGCTACGCTCGTGGTGTCCCGTCTTCCCAGCACTCTTTGCCATCTAACGCTTTGTACTCACCTATTTGTGCTTGCTGGGGTTGAGCTTTGGCTCTTTGGTCCCGGTGTGTGTGTGTGTGTGTACTCACCTAATTGTGCTTGCGGGGGTTGAGCTCTGGCTCTTGTGTGTGTGTGTGTGTGTGTGTGTGTGTCTGTCTGTCTCAGTAGGAATGTACTTGTTGAGTCTGGTTGATGGTATACACGTTTCCATGTTTTGGGGCCGATGCTCATGTTTTTCTACTGGAATAATCGTGTTCCCGACATGTAGTTGACACGTTTGGTCACAGGGATGCACCTGTTCTTTATGCACGGCTTCAAAATACACATGTTCATGGCGTACTGTAACTCCCGCTGGAATACCATTCCTTTCGTGTTGCTGCAAAGTTATTGGCATTCCATGGACGTTTCAGCTGGAATACGTTCACTTCTCGTACGTACCTGCTACAGTGATGATCCCTGGCAGTGTGGAGGCTAGTGTGGTGGTCCCTGGCAGTGTGGAGCCTAGTGTGGTGGTCTCTGGCAGTGTGGAGCCTAGTGTGGTGGTCCCTGGCAGTGTGGAGCCTAGTGTGGTGGTCCCTGGCAGTGTGGAGGCTAGTGTGGTGGTCCCTGGCAGTGTGGAGCCTAGTGTGGTGGTCCCTGGCAGTGTGGAGCCTAGTGTGGTGGTCCCTGGCAGTGTGGAGGCTAGTGTGGTGGTCCCTGGCAGTGTGGAGCCTAGTGTGGTGGTCCCTGGCAGTGTGGAGGCTAGTGTGGTGGTCCCTGGCAGTGTGGAGCCTAGTGTGGTGGTCCCTGGCAGTGTGGAGCCTAGTGTGGTGGTCCCTGGCAGTGTGGAGCCTAGTGTGGTGGTCCCTGGCAGTGTGGAGCCTAGTGTGGTGGTCCCTGGCAGTGTGGAGGCTAGTGTGGTGGTCCCTGGCAGTGTGGAGGCTAGTGTGGTGGTCCCTGGCAGTGTGGAGCCTAGTGTGGTGGTCTCTGGCAGTGTGGAGCCTAGTGTGGTGGTCCCTGGCAGTGTGGAGCCTAGTGTGGTGGTCCCTGGCAGTGTGGAGGCTAGTGTGGTGGTTCCTGGCAGTGTGGAGCCTAGTGTGGTGGTCCCTGGCAGTGTGGAGCCTAGTGTGGTGGTCCCTGGCAGTGTGGAGGCTAGTGTGGTGGTCCCTGGCAGTGTGGAGCCTAGTGTGGTGGTCCCTGGCAGTGTGGAGGCTAGTGTGGTGGTCCCTGGCAGTGTGGAGCCTAGTGTGGTGGTCCCTGGCAGTGTGGAGCCTAGTGTGGTGGTCCCTGGCAGTGTGGAGCCTAGTGTGGTGGTCCCTGGCAGTGTGGAGCCTAGTGTGGTGGTCCCTGGCAGTGTGGAGGCTAGTGTGGTGGTCCCTGGCAGTGTGGAGGCTAGTGTGGTGGTCCCTGGCAGTGTGGAGCCTAGTGTGGTGGTCCCTGGCAGTGTGGAGGCTAGTGTGGTGGTCCCTGGCAGTGTGGAGGCTAGTGTGGTGGTCCCTGGCAGTGTGGAGGCTAGTGTGGTGGTCCCTGGCAGTGTGGAGGCTAGTGTGGTGGTCCCTGGCAGTGTGGAGCCTAGTGTGGTGGTCCCTGGCAGTGTGGAGGCTAGTGTGGTGGTCCCTGGCAGTGTGGAGGCTAGTGTGGTGGTCCCTGGCAGTGTGGAGGCTAGTGTGATGGACGCTGGTGACTGTATACACCGTCAAGAGTGGCAACAATTTTGACTCTACACTTTCAGCTTGGGCTCTAAATTTACATACAAATTGCCACTGACTACACCGTATAGCGATTTATGTACAGGGAGGGAAGGTAGAGAGAGTGGGGAACCAAGAGGAAGGAAAAGGGAGAGAGAAAGAGAGAGAGATATAGAAAGAGAGGGATGAAGTTTGACTCGTCAGTGACCATGAAGAGGCACGTGCTAGACCTAGCAAGCAGGACCAGCCGGGCTGTGGTGGGTATGTGGGCCTGCTGCGGCCGCTCCAAGCAACAGCCTGGTGGACCAAACTCTCACAAGTCAAGCCTGGCCTCGGGCCGGGCTGTGGTGGGTATGTAGGCCTGCTGCGGGCTGCTCCAAGCAACAGCCTGGTGGACCAAACTCTCACAAGTCGAGCCTGGCCTCGGGTCGGGCTTGGGGAGTAGAAGAACTCCCAGAACCCCATCAACCAGGTATATGTGGGCCTGCGGGCCGCTCCAAGCAACAGCCTGGTGGACCAAACTCTCACAAGTCAAGCCTGGCCTCGGGCCGGACTTAGGGAGTAGAAGGACTCCCAGAACCCCATCAACCAGGTTGATTACTGGCCAGGCTGACGAGTGATGACTCCACTGTGAGGGTTCATGTGTGGGCGGCGTCACATAGCATCTCAGATCCCCATGTGGCGTCTCCTTGGCAACCGATGGGTGGCGGCGGATCTATAGTGATGGGTGAAGCAAGGGGCTGGGGCCGCCCCTACCTCCTGTACCAAGGGGCTGGGGCCGCCCCTACCTCCTGTACCAAGGGGCTGGGGCCGCCCTTACCTCCTGTACCAAGGGGCTGGGGCCGCCCCTACCTCCTGTACCAGGGGGCTGGGGCCGCCCCTACCTCCTGTACCAAGGGGCTGGGGCCGCCCCTGCCTCCTGTACCAGGGGGCTGGGGCCGCCCCTGCCTCCTGTACCAGGGGGCTGGGGCCGCCCCTGCCTCCTGTACCAGGGGGCTGGGGCCGCCCCTGCCTCCTGTACCAGGGGGCTGGAGCCGCCCCTGCCTCCTGTACCAGGGGGCTGGGGCCGCCCCTGCCTCCTGTACCAGGGGGCTGGGGCCGCCCCTACCTCCTGTACCAGGGGGCAGGCGCCGCCCCTGCCTCCTGTACCAGGGGGCAGGCGCCGCCCCTGCCTCCTGTACCAGGGGGCAGGCGCCGCCCCTGCCTCCTGTGCGACGGGCACCCCCTCTTCACTAGTGATGTTGTGCTCGGCTCTCCTGACTATGGAAGGTAGTCAGTAGTCATGTGAAGATAGTCACGGGTGGGGATTGTTTGTGATTTTGAGGGTTGCTGGTGGAGTAACGTTTTGTATTTAGAAAGTTGTTGAGCCGGCCGGTTGAAGACGATGACTGTACTGTAGAGATGACGGGCCAGGCTGGAGGTCAAAGGTGGAGAGGCTGCCAGCCTGCTGAACCTTTTTTCTGCACGAATGAAACCAGTAAAACATCTATATTATTGGGACCACACAACACTTTTCAAACTGTTATTCTTTACAGCGCAGGTGAGACACATTTACATTTACATTTAGAGACATTTACACCAGTTGATTGACAGTTGAGAGGCGGGACCAAAGAGCCAAAGCTCAACCCCCGCAAGCACAATTAGGTGAGTACATATATATTTTCCAAGTGTAACTTACTGAGGGACTGGTTCCAAATCTGTACACGGAAATAATTCCTCAAGAAACTAAGACAATGTGTAAATTAACCCAGTTGAAAAGCAGAGATGAAGTAGATACGCTGAGAGATAATTATATAAGCATTAAGGGTCCAAGACTTTTCAAATCACCCCCTCTAAACATAAGGGGCATAACTGGCCGACCTCTCACTGTGTTCAAGAGAGAACTTGATAAACATCTCCAACTTGATCAATCAGGCTGTGAAAATTAGGTCAAGACTGCAAGCATCGAATGTATCACAGACTAGTCGACCAGACCACCAACTAGTACGATAAAGACAGGAGAAATGGGTGAAATTCTGAATAAACAATATATATTTAGCTCACAAGTCAAGCCTGGCCTCGGGCCGGGCTTGGGGAGTAGAAGAACTCCCAGAACCCCATCAAGCAGGTATATGTGGGCCTGCTGCGGGCCGCTCCAAGCAACAGCCTGGTGGACCAAACTCTCACAAGTCAAGCCTGGCCTCGGGCCGGGCTTGGGGAGTAGAAGAACTCCCAGAACCCCATCAAGCAGGTATATGTGGGCCTGCTGCGGGCCGCTCCAAGCAACAGCCTGGTGGACCAAACTCTCACAAGTCAAGCCTGGCCTCGGGCCGGGCTTGGGGAGTAGAAGAACTCCCAGAACCCCATCAACCAGGTATATGTGGGCCTGCTGCGGGCCGCTCCAAGCAACAGCCTGGTGGACCAAACTCTCACAAGTCAAGCCTGGCCTCGGGCCGGGCTTGGGGAGTAGAAGAACTCCCAGAACCCCATCAACCAGGTATATGTGGGCCTGCTGCGGGCCGCTCCAAGCAACAGCCTGGTGGACCAAACTCTCACAAGTCAAGCCTGGCCTCGGGCCGGGCTTGGGGAGTAGAAGAACTCCCAGAACCCCATCAACCAGGTATATGTGGGCCTGCTGCGGGCCGCTCCAAGCAACAGCCTGGTGGACCAAACTCTCACAAGTCAAGCCTGGCCTCGGGCCGGGCTTAGGGAGTAGAACAACTCCCAGAACCCCATCAACCAGGTATATGTGGGCCTGCTGCGGGCCGCTCCAAGCAACAGCCTGGTGGACCAAACTCTCACAAGTCAAGCCTGGCCTCGGGCCGGGCTTGGGGAGTAGAAGAACTCCCAGAACCCCATCAACCAGGTATATGTGGGCCTACAGGCCGCTCCAAGCAACAGCCTGGTGGACCAAACTCTCACAAGTCAAGCCTGGCCTCGGGCCGGGCTTGGGGACTAGAACAACTCCCAGAACCCCATCAACCAGGTATCAAGCAAGCAAGGCTGGAGGGAATAACTTCCGTCTACTTAAGGTGGTGACAAATTAAACAAATCAAAGACACTCATCTCCATAGAGTCGCTATAAAACCACGAGTGATGTGCTGGTATTGCCTATTCTTCTTGCAAGGTCGGCGTTCAATCCCCCGACCGTCCAAGTGTTGGGCATCATTCCTTCCCTCCATCCTATCCTGAATCCTTATCTTCTTCTTATCCTTTTATCTTCTTATCCACTTCCAAGTGCTATTTGCAGCAATCACCATGGCTTTGCACTTTATCCAGATATACTAAGACAAGGAAGACAATTAATTAAGGTTCTCCAAACTTTTTCTTCCTTGGTGACGTCACCCACAGCAACACAGACCGACTCAAATCTCAGAGGAGGAGAATTCTGCTAATTTAATTTGTCAAATAAACTTATTAGCTGAGAACTAATGGACAACCACCTCGCAGAAGCAGCCGGGGAAAAGCGACTGAATATTACAAACTTAAATCTCACAGTTCCTGCGACGACGCTGGAACCAATCGTATTGGCGTATGCCTTTCTATTGGAGACTTTCAGCGCCGTGGAGAGGGGGGGACCTGCTGCATGGGTAACAGCTTCTCCTCTGTATCAACCTACCCTGGCTTTGCGCCCTGGAGAGGCCACTCCAGACCGACAACCAGAGAGCAACTCCATAGTCTCCTGAGACTGATGGATGCCTACTACTACTACTACTACTACTACTACTACTACTACTACTACTACATCATCATCATCATCATCTATGCCAGGAGAGAATAGTGAGTGTCGCTGGAGCTGACTAAGTCACAGTCAACAAGGAGAGAGAGAAAAATATGTAAGCTTGAATGTTGTTGTTTTTAGATTTAGCGACTTGGAACGGAATGTTCATGTAGCACGGGCTATGGTGAGCCCGTAAGCAAGATTCGGTGATAACGGGTGTCTTGAGGCAAAGAAAACAAAGAAAACTCAAAACTACACCTCACTCGTGGCCACGTCTGTGGTAGAAAATAATAATAATAAAAAAAAAAAAAAAAAAAAATTGTCTGGAGGGCAATAGGGAGGTCTGTGTAGAGAAATAGAAGCTATTTAATATATATATATATATATATATATATATATATATATATATATATATATATATATATATATATATATATATATATATATATATATATATATATATATATGCGAACAAGCCTGAATGGTCCCCAGGACAATATGCAACTGAAAACTCACACCCCAGACAATCATTAGTTATATATATATATATATATATATATATATATATATATATATATATATATATATATATATATATATATATATATATGCGGAAAATCCACAGAGAAATATGAAATGAGGTGAACGTTTCGGCTTTGTTAAAGCCTTTGTCAACACCAGACTGACTAAGGAGAAGGGAGAAGGGGAGGATATATAGGCCGACACCTGACCAACCCATCCCTAGGGTTGGTCAGGTGTAATTAACCAAAAACAGGTATAGCTTAGCTTAGAATGGTCAAAGAGGATTAAGCGGTCAGAGAATAAGGATGAAAGATTAAAGAAAAGCCTCATGAACACACAATATATGAATATACAGTTATAATGAGACATTGTAAGCCTCTCTATCAGAGTTGTTTCTTAAACTGTTGTGCAATATTATAACTTAAAAATGGATCAAGTTTGTACATTCCAGTACTAACATTAAGAAGATTTGGACACTGACTGATTAGAGCAGACTCAATCAAATTCCGTTCCACGAAATCACCACAATTGGTAATGCTTTTTGCCCCATTCCAGTTAATATTGGGATCGCATAAACTCGTATGTAGATACAATGCATTAGACGTTTGGGCAGTTCTAATACTATAAGCATGTTGTGACAACCGCAATTGTAAGGACTTTCCTGTTTGTCCAAGGTACACAGAATCACAATCATTGCAGGGAATGGACCTTGGACAAACAGGAAAGTCCTTACAATTGCGGTTGTCACAACATGCTTATAGTATTAGAACTGCCCAAACGTCTAATGCATTGTATCTACATACGAGTTTATGCGATCACAATATTAACTGGAATGGGGCAAAAAGCATTACCAATTGTGGTGATTTCGTGGAACGGAATTTGATTGAGTCTGCTCTAATCAGTCAGTGTCCAAATCTTCTTAATGTTAGTACTGGAATGTACAAACTTGATCCATTTTTAAGTTATAATATTGCACAACAGTTTAAGAAACAACTCTGATAGAGAGGCTTACAATGTCTCATTATAACTGTATATTCATATATTGTGTGTTCATGAGGCTTTTCTTTAATCTTTCATCCTTATTCTCTGACCGCTTAATCCTCTTTGACCATTCTAAGCTAAGCTATACCTGTTTTTGGTTAATTACACCTGACCAACCCTAGGGATGGGTTGGTCAGGTGTCGGCCTATATATCCTCCCCTTCTCCCTTCTCCTTAGTCAGTCTGGTGTTGACAAAGGCTTTAACAAAGCCGAAACGTTCACCTCATTTCATATTTCTCTGTGGATTTTCCGCATAAAATGATCAGTGTTTTGTGATCGTCAATTGCATATCTATATATATATATATATATATATATATATATATATATATATATATATATATATATATATATATATATCTTTTCGGTTTAGAAGGGATTATTTCTGGTAACATTGTGTGTTGCTTCAGCCCGGCCTGTATTAACCTTGGCAGATCCATCAGTCTAGATTTGATTTAATTAAATTTCCCCCGTGATATACTGCTCACACAAGCTCATTCCTGTTGGGCTGGACGGTAGAACAAAGGTCTCGTTTCATGCAGGTCGGCGTTCAATCCCCGACTGTCCACAAGCGGGTTGGTCACTATTCCCCCCCCCCCCGTCCCATCCCAAATCCTGACTCCTTCCCAGGGCTATATAGACGTAATGGCTTGGGGCTTTCCCCTGATGGTTCCTCCCTGGAGACGACCACTCCGTCAGGTGTGACCTTGTGTGAGCAGGAGGAAGTCTTAGAGAATACCTGAGAACCCTCAGGTATTCAGAAATGGAAATTGAAATCAGTTTATTGAGGTAAAATACACACAAAGGGATGAGGTAGCTCAAGCTGTTCTCACCCCGTTCAGTAAAACGTGTTCATACATATATACACACACATCACAATACACACATACACACACACACACATCACAATACACACATACACACACACATCACAATACACTTATTACCGAATATTCTGAGAGATAAAGGTATTCAGAGGGCACGCAGCGCGTACGCCAGGGCACGCAGCGCGTACGCCAGGGCACGCAGCGCGTACGCCAGGGCACGCAGCGCGTACGCCAGGGCACGCAGCGCGTACGCCAGGGCACGCAGCGCGTACGCCAGGGCACGCAGCGCGTACGCCAGGGCACGCAACGCGTACGCCAGGGCACGCAGCGCGTACGCTGAGGGCGTGCATGGTGCGTGTCTAGACGACGTTGACGAGTAATACCTGTTGAAGCAGACCTCTAGAGTAATCAGGGAGCGCCTCGTCCACACACTTGTATATCATCATCAGGACTATTTTGGTGTAGGAAAATGGTGTCCATTACCGGTGCATTGTTCTCGCTCACGAGACCTGCAGCTCTTGGTCTCCCGAGGCCGGCAACTCTCATCTCGGACTAATATTCTGCCTAGTTATCGAACTGTTTATTTAAGAAAGATTCTCTACATCTAAAATGATCTCCAGGATCGTATCGTGTATTAAAATGACAATTAGGCAGGATTTACACAGCTGTAAATAGCTCGGTGGAACTATTATATTTTATTGTTTTTGTATGTAAATTTGTCCAAGACTGGCGGTCCGGTGTGGACCCGGCGGGCGAGTTGCCGGGTAATTTGGCTTATTTAAATGTGTTTGAATTGTGATTTCCAGGACGTCTTCCCTACTCCTGTCAGGTCGCGTGACTTTGACCCACCTGACGTTAGAAGGTGGATCATTAGTACAACACACGGCCCACCACCACCACCACAACCACCACCACCACCCCCACCCCCACCACCACCACCACCACCACCACCACCACCACCACCACCACCACCACAAGCCCCACCACCACCACCACCACCACCACCACCACCACAAGCCCCACCACCACCACCACCACAAGCCCCACCACCACCACAAGCCCCACCACCACCACCACCACCACAAGCCCCACCACCACAAGCCCCACCACCACAAGCACCACCACCACCACCACAAGCCCCACCACCACCACAAGCCCCACCACCACCACCACCACAAGCCCCACCACCACAAGCCCCACCACCACCACCACAAGCACCACCACCACCACCATTACCACCACACGCATTACTACAACCACCACACGAACTAAGGTGGAACTGAAGACAATAATCTTGTTACTGGCAAAGACTGGGTTTTGATGTTAGGAAAATACATTTAATCGAGGATAATTTTGCTTTTTCAAATAGGACTTCCGTGAGCTTTGACAAGTATCATATTCTTGGGTTATCGATCTGCCGGCCAGGTCGAGTCTGGTACAGTGAATCTTGGTCCGTTTTCTCCACGTGACGAGTCGAATATGTGTGGTTATACAGGACACAGGCTTGAGAGTCTACACCAAGCTGCCCGAGCCTTCCAAGGTGGTGCTCATAAGTCCTTGAAGCTGTCTTGTACCAGGTAAACCAGGTAAACCAGGTACCAGACATTGTTGGCTCCTCGCATCCACTTCTCAGGTGTGCAAGATTGTAGAGCGGGAAAGTTTACAGCGATCTACCACATCGAATCGGGGAAACAGTACCGGAATCGCCTCAAAGATTCCCTAACAGTTCACCTATCTTGAGGTTAATCTTGAGATGGTTTCGGGGCTTAGCGTCCCCGCGGCCCGGTCCTCGACAAGGCCTCCTTTTTGGTAAACACTTCCCCCCCCCCCCAGGAAGCAGCCCGTAGCAGCTGTCTAACTCCCAGGTACCTATTTACTGCTAGGTAATAGTGACATCAGGATGAAAGAAACATTTATGCCCATTTGTCTCCCCATCCACAGGGGATTGAACCCGGAATCTCAGGATTACGAATCCGAAGCTCTGTCCACCCAGCTATCAGGCGCCCTGACCTAGGCGTAGAGATGGGAGTAAAATCTCAGTGAATACTAAATTTACTGGAAGGTCAGGGGCCAGATTCACGAAAGCACTTACGCCAGCACTTACGAACCTGTACATCTTTTGTCAATCTTTGGCGGCTTTGTTTCCAATTAGTAAACAGTTAATGAGCTCCGAAGCACCAGGAGGCTGTTTATAACAATAACAACAGTTGAATGGGAAGTTTTCATGCTAGTAAACGGATTAATAATTGTAAACAAAGCCGCCAAAGATTGAGAAAAGATGTACACGTTCGTAAGTGCTTGCGTAAGTGCTTTCGTGAATCTAGCCCCAGGTCCCTAACCTGCACAATACAATCCGTCAACATACTGGGGTGAGAGATATTGTAGAAAGTGCAAAAACAGTACACAAAAATCCGAGCACATGAAGCACATGTGAAGAACACTGTATAAACACCAGGGGCTTCCCCCTCCCCCTGCTCTTAAATCTCCTGTCAACATATATACGGTATGTTTGTAGAGCAGTAGTGGAAGCTTGGAAGAGAGTGACCTGGAGGGTATGTGTGTGTACTCGTCTATTTGTGTTTGCGGGGGTTGAGCTCTGGCTCTTTGGTCCCGCCTCTCAACCGTCAATCAACAGGTGTACAGGTTCCTGAGCCTACTGGGCTCTATCATATTTACATTCAAAACTGTGTATGGAGTCAGCCTCCACCACATCACTGCCTAATGCATTCCACCTGTTAACTACTCTGACACTGAAAAAGTTCTTTCTAACGTCCCTGTGGCTCATGTCCAGCGTGCTGTCCGCTTAACCACCGGCCCCCTACACACACACACACTGTGTGTATTAGTCAAAGGAAACTCCCATTAATTGTGTCATTGTCTGACATTTATGAATATATTTTAACTATAGCTGGAGACGGTCAGTGACCCATAAGAAAGCAAGTGGAGTAGTTGATTACAGTTGAATATAATGTAAAGTTGAGCATAATGTGTGTATTTATGTATCAACCCCTCGGATGTTGTTGTTGCTTAAGATTCGCTACCTGGAACAAAAAGTCCCAAGTAGCACGGGCTGTGGTGAGCCCGTAGTGGACTCTGAGATGAATTGTTGGTCGTGTTCATCTGCTTTGTTTCTCTGCTGCCATAACTGTCGTAGTCCTGCTGATACTGAGGGCTTTTCTATACTGTTCCAGGGTGAGAGGTGCCTGCTCCCACCAGCATGTGTCTGGGCTTGGCGCGGGCACCGGAGCAGACCTCTGCTATCACGCCGCCTCCTCACTACCTCTCCCCCCCCATTCTCTCTCCCCAACCCCCTCTTATTGTCTCTCTCCCCTCTCCTATTTTCTCTCTCCCCTCTCCTATTTTCTCTCCCCTCGATCCTTTCACGCTTTCTTCCCCTCGTCCGGGTCTCCCTGGCAACATTCCACCGTAAAGATGCCACTAAATTTATTACAGTCTAAGACGAGATGGCAGGTTCTCACACGCCAGAAAATCTTGGAGAATGGAGGAAAAACGTCTGGTGTAGCTCAAGATTTTACTGAGCGCTTCCTTTCTTGGTTGACCGGAGCTCAGGGCGTCGACAGTCATTGGTATGAGCGCTAGTGTGGTCTCTTCCCCTGTCTTAGGTGTGTGTGAGTTCACATACCGACTCAGTGTGTGTGAGAGAGTTCAGTGTGTACCTACACCGACTCAGTGTGAGAGTTAAGTGCCCTGCTTCCCGACCGGTTGTCGTATCTGATATCCACACTCACTGATAATGTGAGTGAGAAGTGTGATGGTTCTGAGACATTGTACACCACAGTACATTAAGATAAGATAATGTAAGATAGCGTCTTGTAAGATACCGACTATGGAGAAATGGTCATACCCGCGTATGAACCCAAAAAACGCAATTTAAAAAAAAATTAATTCTAGAATGCAAAATGTAAGAAAAACACAAAAATAAGCAAATATTTACATATAATTAAAAAGTATAATTAAATTTTATATGAATGGATATTTAAGCACAGCAAAATCCCCTATTATGTAAACAATGATCTATTGATCTATTGATCAATATTGATCTATTGATCTATTGAGGGGCCTCGTAGCCTGGTGGATAGCGCGCAGGATTCGTAATTCTGTGGCGCGGGTTCGATTCCCGCACGAGGCAGAAGCAAATGGGCAAAGTTTCTTTCACCCTGAATGCCCCTGTTACCTAGCAGTAAATAGGTACCTGGGAGTTAGTCAGCTGTCACGGGCTGCTTCCTGGGGGTGGAGGCCTGGTCGAGGACCGGGCCGCGGGGTCACTAAAGCCCCGGAATCATCTCAAGATAACCTCAAGATAACTCAAGATAACCATGAGAAAGAACAGCTCTAGGACTACTATATGGCACATGGATAGGGTGTGAGGATAGGTTAAGAGGTGTATAGGGTGAAGAAACGCTCCCCCAATCCCATGGACCGTCGGGAATCGAACGCCGACCTGCAAGAGTAAGGGAGGTCCCCCGCTGTGTCGCCCAGTCAAAGTGGCTGCATTTTTTTAACAAGTTAATTTGTAAATGTTATTTTTGGTAATTAGCTTGTAAATTAGGTTCAATCATTACGTAAATATATATTATGAAACAAAGAACGTAAGCTGTGATTGTAAACTTACTGTAAACGACCTGGGGCCAGATTCACGAAAGCACTTACGCAAACACTTACGAACCTGTACATCTTTTCTCAATCTTTGGCGGCTTTGTTTACAATTATTAAACAGTTAATGAGCTCCGAAGTACCAGGAGGCTGTTTATAACAATAACAACAGTTGATTGGCAAGTTTTCATGCTTGTAAACTGTTTAATAAATGTAACCAAAGCCGTCAAAGATCGTGGAAAGATGTACACGTTCGTAAGTGCTTGCGTAACTGCTTCGTGAATCTGGCCCCTGGCTTCCAGTAGGAGGTTGGGGCCTGATTTACGAAGCAGTTACGCAAGTACTTACGAACGTGTATATCTTTCCTCAATTTTTGACGGCTTTGGTTACATTTATTAAACAGTTTACAAACATGAAAACTTCCCAATCAACTGTTGTTATTGTTATAAACAGCCTTCTGGTGCTTCGTAGCACCTGGAGGCTTCACACGTTCGTAAATGCTTGCGTAACTGCTTCGTGAATCTGGCCCCTCGAGGACTGGGCTGCGGGGACACTACGACGAAGTGACCTCTACGGCGCCCCGCCAGAGTGGTCATAGTGCGTCATCTGCTCCATTACTGAACGTCTCGTCGGGTTTGTTTACATTTGTAAGAGTAAAAAAAACATTAAATGGCGTGATTATCATACCTCCACATCCCGGGGTCAGGCTAAGTGTTGACGTGGTGGTTTTCGGTCCATGATGACCATAGTCGTCGTTTGATGCCATCCACTTTTCCATCCGCTTGTCCATCTATCTACCGTCTCTGTACTCACCTATTTTTGCTTGCGGGGGTTGAGCTCTGGCTCTTTGGTCCCGCCTCTCAGCTGTCAGTCAACTGGTGTACAGGTTCCTGAGCCTATTGGGCTCTATCATATCTACATTTGAAACTGTGTATGGAGTCAGCCTCCACCACATCACTGCCTAATGCATTCCATTTACTCTGTGTGTGTGTGTGTGTGTGTGTGTGTGTGTGTGTGTGTGTGTGTGTGTGTGTGTGTGTGTGTCTTTGTCGTTCTCTCACAAAAGATATAATTGTGTAATGTGAGGGTGGTGGGCAGTGAGAGAAGCTGAGGGGTGTGGAATACTAAGACAAGAATAGTTACCCCTTTGATAAATGGGCCATTTCTCAAGACGCCTTCAGAGCTGGGGAAGAATCGTCTGTTTTATGGGAGTACGGGTAAATTATTGATGGCAGGAAAGTGGTTTATGGGAGTACGGGCAAATTATTGATGGCAGGAAAGTGTTTTATGGGAGTACGGGCAAGTTATTGATGGCAGGAAAGTGGTTTATGGGAGTACGGGCAAATTATTGATGGCAGGAAAGTGTTTTATGGGAGTACGGGCAAGTTATTGATGGCAGGAAAGTGGTTTATGGGAGTACGGGCAAATTATTGATGGCAGGAAAGTGTTTTATGGGAGTACGGGCAAATTATTGATGGCAGGAAAGTGTTTTATGGGAGTACGGGCAAGTTATTGATGGCAGGAAAGTGGTTTATGGGACTACGGGCAAATTATTGATGGCAGGAAAGTGTTTTTCCCCCAAGATCGGTGAGTAATGGGGCATATTACTGCGAGACAATATAATTGTCTTGCGTGGAAAAAGTATGTATGTGTCTTGAGTGCATGTTTTGAAAAGTTTGTTTTTATAATATTTAGCTGTGTAGCTGCAACCTGTCCTCTTAAAAAGAACGAAGCTTTTGGCCGTTTGCCCGTATGGCCGAATTTGGACGTAATTTGAAAATGAGAAAAATTTGAAAATAAATTTGGGATTTTTTTTTTCAACAACAGTAAGTTAAGGGTCCTCTGATAGGTTAGGTGGGCAGGAAATTCTCATAAAGTTTCAAAACGTTATGAAAAACGTTAATTTAAAGTGTCCTCTTCTAACCTCTGCGCGTACGCCGGACGACTCGAATAGAAATCGGAATAGAACGTCACTTTTGTGAGTCGATTTCATTTCAAATTACGTCCAAATTTGGCCATAGTGCGCATACCAGCCAAAAGTGACGTTATTTTCAAGAGGACGGGTTGCACTGAAGGACGTCGTGGGGGTGTGACACCCTGGCACGCTGTGTTCCCTTTTGAATTCTGGCGACTCTGAACAACTTATGTTCGTCTCATACCCCAGACCCTTCCCTCTGCCAGTTTGGGTGAGGGAATCCTCCAACTTCGAACACACACACACACACACACACACTCTTATGGTATAGATTATTACCATTAGTGTAGCTCTTTTAGGTAAGTCAGGACTAAAGTGCACAAGTTGTGATGACGGAGCAGCAGTCCAGTCTCACCATACGTCAAACTTCGACCAATTAAAGGTAGCCTCGGCTACCATCATCTTTTGTACGGTCGTGATGGTCGAGTGGTTAAGGTCTCCTGTACCCCAGTTGCATAGTGCTCCTAGCAGTATGGGTTCGAGTCACTTCTTGAGTCTTCTGATTGGCCTTTACCTAACAAGGAGAGTCGAGCCTGCCCCCCAGGCTGGCTACTCGGGGAGTAGAACAACCCTAGAAACCCTCTTCAGGTATGCTTCAAGCAAGGAGCAACCGACCTTGCCTTTAAAGGACCATGCTCATTAGACTGAGGAAGCGTCACTATTGCGCTGTTTTTTATATCACTAAAGCAGCGAATTTTTGACGTTGTATTCAATAGCGTCACAAAATAGTTTGCATAAAGTGTAATGACAGGTTTTTGGGAGAAAGGAAGGTGATTGTCTCTCCCAGGATCATTAGTCATCTAGGGAGATGGCAGCATCTGGTCCTGGACCAGCTGGGGCCTGGACCAGCTGGAGCCCTGGACCAGCTGGAGCCCTGGACCAGCTGGAGCCCTGGACCAGCTGGAGCCCTGGACCAGCTGGAGCCCTGGACCAGCTGGAGCCCTGGACCAGCTGGAGCCCTGGACCAGCTGGGGGCCTGGACCAGCTGGGGCCTGGACCAGCTGGGGCCTGGACCAGCTGGGGCCTGGACCAGCTGGGCCCCGGACCAGCTGGGCCCCGCGGCGCGTCAACACCTCAGGAATTTACGATGCTGCCTCAGATTGGGGCGCGTGTGTTCACCTGGCCACCGTGCGCGGGGTGTTGCTGGGTTGTATTGGTAAAGAAAGACGGCTAGTCAAATGGGAACTAATTTATGGGTGAAATAAGTGACAGTCACAGGTGTTTAATGGTCGGAAGGCGTCTGAAAGGTGAGGAGGGGGAGGTGGTCGATGGTGGTTGGCTGACACAAATGTTGGGTACATGTTGGGGGTGGCCCCCAATGGTATGAGGATGGAAGTATAAGTAGAAAGCGCCAAGTCAGTATGACTATAGCTGGGAGAGGACGACGTGAAGGAACACTGTTAAAGTGTTGACCAAACCTCACACTAGAAATTGTAGATCAAGTCGATTGTGGTCCAGGACGGACTGAAACATCGTCGTCTCTTCAATTTCTAGTGTGGTTTGGTCAATATATTTAAGCCACGTTATTGTGACTCCTCGTCTACACTGTTACAGCATCTGCAGCCATTGTACAGATCATTGTAACATTGTACAGATCAATGTAACATTGTACAGATCAATGTAACATTGTACAGATCATTGTAACATTGTACAGATCAATGTAACAAATCAATGGGAGAAAGTACTTAGATGATGTATCGGTGTGAGAATAGCGAGAGGGGATGTGTGTGTGTGTGTTGTGTGTGTGTGTTGTGTGTGTGTGTTGTGTGTGTGTGTTGTGTGTGGTTCCAGCGGCAGCTGTTAAAGTTGTAAAGGACTTGAGAGTATTCCCAGGAGACAGCATTATGTCTGAGTTAAGATTGTTTGGCTGGTAACCCAGGACACATTAGGAGATGGGGATATAAGGACGGAATTAGTGAATGGTGTCAGCAACTCCTACCCTCGAGGATTGAGCGCCGACCCGGCAAAAAATGCAAAATCGTCGCTGTGGCGACCAATTAATGGTTTGGGACCAGTATTAGGGAGAGGCTTTTGTCTAATAATTGTAAGTTCAGATTTTCGTCTGTAATGCGGTGTCGAATAACTCAAAATCGTCAATAGATAATCAATATGGTTATTTTCAAATGGCTCAGAGTCGCTTCTTAGAGGTCGACGGTCCACTCTCAAACAATATTTATATCCTAAAATATTAAATTCTTAGAATAATTTTGTTTAAAAAGTGATCGTAAATATTATGTTTACCGTCATGATTTCTGGGTTTATGTTCGTATGGAAATAGTTTGATTGGTCGTTATTTTTACCACCTTCCCAAGGGTTCGGCGTCGTCCTGTGGTTCTTCCAGCCTTTCATCATTCTGCCTTATCGTGGGTATGTGGGCCTGCGGGCCGCTCCAAGCAACAGCATGTTGGATCAAGCTCTCAGAAGTCAAGCCAAACCTCAAGCCAGGCTTGGGAAGTCCCTTAGAACCCTTTCCAGGTAAAATCCAGGTACAACCGAATGTTATGGGTGTGTTTCTCGTCTTTCATTCGACGTACTGATGCGTTCAATTAATATAACGAAGCCATAGACGTACTGGTACGTTAATATAACGAAGCCATAGACGTACTGGTACGTTAATATAACGAAGCCATAGACGTACAGGTACGTTAATATAACGAAGCCATAGACGTACTGGTACGTTAATATAACGAAGCCATAGACGCACAGGTACGTTAATATAACGAAGCCATAGACGTACAGGTACGTTAATATAACGAAGCCATAGACGTACTGGTACGTTAATATAACGAAGCCATAGACGTACAGGTACGTTAATATAACGAAGCCATAGACGTACAGGTACGTTAATATAACGAAGCCATAGACGTACAGGTACGTTAATATAACGAAGCCATAGACGTACTGGTACGTTAGTATAACGAAGCCATAGACGTACTGGTACGTTAATATAACGAAGCCATAGTCGTACAGGTACGTTAATATAACGAAGCCATAGACGTACTGGTACGTTAATATAACGAAGCCATAGACGTACTGGTACGTTAATATAACTTAGCCATAGACGTACAGGTACGTTAATATAACGAAGCCATAGACGTACTGGTACGTTAATATAACGAAGCCATAGACGTACAGGAACGTTAATATAACGAAGCCATAGACGTACAGGTACGTTAATATAACGAAGCCATAGACGTACAGGTACGTTAATATAACGAAGCCATAGACGTACTGGTACGTTAATATAACGAAGCCATAGACGTACAGGTGCGTTAATATAACGAAGCCATAGACGTACAGGTGCGTTAATATAACGAAGCCATAGACGTACAGGTACGTTAATTAATATAACGAAGCCATAGACGTACAGGTACGTTAATATAACGAAGCCATAGACGTACAGGTGCGTTAATATAACTTAGCCATAGACGTACAGGTGCGTTAATATAACTTAGCCATAGACGTACAGGAACGTTAATATAACTTAGCCATAGACGTACAGGTACGTTAATATAACTTAGCCATAGACGTACTTGTAATCTTCGCCTCACCGTTTCCCGCCAAAGTTACATCCAAATCATCAACAACAAATATGGTGAGATCTTCCTGTCACTACTTAGTCACTGTATCATCATTTGTGTGTTTTTTATGCGTGTTCCTGAGAAATTGGTATATTTAGTTAGTATAATTTGCCATTGTCATTTTCTCCCTGTCGCCCCCCCCCCGACAGTGGGGAGCGCCCACTGTCGCCACCCCCCATCGCCACCAACCCCCATAGATACCCACACCCACCCCCCCATCGCCACCCCCACCCACCTGTTTCTGTACATAGATATATTTTGCATTAAATACCTTCGAGGCAGCAAGAATATCCTCAGACTTCACCAAAAAAAGCCTCCAGACTTCACCAAAAAAAGCCTCCAGACTTCACCAAAAAAAGCCTCCAGACTTCACCAAAAAAAGCCTCCAGACTTCACAAAAAAAAAGCCTCCAGACTTCACAAAAAAAGCCTCCAGACTTCACAAAAAAAGCCTCCAGACTTCACAAAAAAAGCCTCCAGACTTCACAAAAAAAGCCTCCAGACTTCACCAAAAAAAGCCTGCAGACTTCACCAAAAAAAGCCTGCAGACTTCACCAAAAAAAGCGTCCAGACTTCACCAAAAAAAGCCTCCAGACTTCACCAAAAAAAGCCTCCAGACTTCACAAAAAAAGCCTCCAGACTTCACAAAAAAAGCCTCCAGACTTCACAAAAAAAGCCTCCAGACGTCACAAAAAAGCCTCCAGACGTCACAAAGAGGCTATATTTATTGGTATCGTCAGGGGGAAGGCCCAAAAGGGGGGGGGGGGGGGTGGAGGATAGCGATCCGATAGCCATTGTCTGCTGAAGCGCCTGAAGTGCACACGTATCCACGGACCGTCTTCATGCTGAGTCGGGGTTCGAGCCCTCTCTAGCACGGTCGGCCACGGTCAACAATGGCACACTTATGGCGGGAAAAAATAAAAGAACATCGTTAGTGTTTTTTCAGCTAAATAGAAGGGAAGGGGAGGGGAAAGCGCCAAGCCATCACGACTGTATAGCACTGGGAAGGGGTCAGGATAAGGATTTGGGATGGGACGGGGGGAAGGAATGGTGCCCAATCACTTGTGAACGGTCGGGGATTGAACGCCGACCTGCATGAAACGAGGCCGTCGCCCAAGTGGTTAGTTAAATGGAAGACATTATTTTGAACTGGCATCAGTAATGTCAAATAAAAATCATTACAAATTATTGTTGGTTTTAAACTTTTTCTTATAAGTTTATATTTTGTGTTTTTTTTTAAATTTGCAAATGTCGTTGTGAATACATAATCGTGCAATCTTGTCAAGTGTGTGGTACAGGAAACATTATAGGTATAGGTTAAGTAATATTTGCAATTACGAAGCAATAAGATGCTTATCTTAACATACTAAGAAGGTTAGGTAAGGTCGGTGTTTTCTATGAAGCTTTTCAAGATAAACTAGTTTGTTTAGTATGTCACATATGCACATATTTAATAAGTCAATATTGACTGTAAGAAAGTGCGAGAACGGGTTGGCAAGCCTCACCAAACTTTGCAAGATGACTGGTGTGGGACCGGGGATGGTCATAGGTGGGTCGCGGTCAGCCCCTATGCTCCCTCTCTGCATGAAGTGGCGAATTAAACAAATTTCCAAGATAGCTAAATGCTAAGATTCATCCAGAATATTACTTTCTACAGGATTACATGTTAATTTGTGTTGTGTGTAATGAAGATAAGTGAAGATAGTGATGAATAGAAAGTGGTGAGGGGGTAGAAGTGATGGTGAGGGGGTAGAAGTGATGGTGAGGGGGTAGAAGTGATGGTGAGGGGGTAGAAGTGATGGTGAGGGGGTAGAAGTGATGGTGAGGGGGGTAGAAGTGATGGTGAGGGGGTAGAAGTGATGGTGAGGGGGTAGAAGTGATGGTGAGGGGGTAGAAGTGATGGTGAGGGGGTAGAAGTGGTGGTGAGGGGGTAGAAGTGATGGTGAGGGGGTAGAAGTGATGGTGAGGGATAGGGAAGGTGGTTGTGACTTAATGGAGTACTCGGTGGTGCATGGGGGCACCACGGGCTCACCATAGCCCGTGCTACTTTGAACTTTTTGTTCCCAGTGGCTGAATCTTAAACAACAACAACAACAACTTGGTACAAGAGAAGTGAGGATGGCTACACTGACGAAGTCAGTATGATGTGAAGTCATTACAGTGAGGGAAAATTGTGTTGACCAGACCACACACTAGAAGGTGAAGGGACGACGACGTTTCGGTCCGTCCTGGACCATTCTCAAGTCAATTGTGACTTGATCGACTTGAGAATGGTCCAGGACGGACCGAAACGTCGTCGTCGTCCCTTCACCTTCTAGTGTGTGGTCTGGTCAACATACTTCAGCCATGTTATTGTGACTCATCGCCTGCACAGGAAAATAGTGTGTAACAAAAGATGGTTATAGTGATTATGACCGTGTAGTGATGATTGTCACAGTGATGAAGATGGTGTGTAGTGAAGATGTGGCTCCCAGTCACCCGACCAGCACAGTACCCGCCCTCCATCCAGGCCTCGTCTGCTCATCTTAACTTAATTTTAAGGAGTTAAGGGGTTACTACTCCGGGGGCGCCAGGTTGAGCCGTGAGACAAGAAGCAGGCCAGGCCGGGGCCGCCACCCTCGTTGGTACAGTATTTAGGAGCTTGTATTGGGGTCAGGAGGATGGAGGGGAGGGTGCATCGGTGCCCTCATCCTGCCTGAGTTACAGCTTAGCTGGACCTCTCCTTAGTTATGGGTAAGCAGCGTGGCGCCCGCTACCCCGTACCCATAGGTTATACTAAACAGCTTTGGTGAGAGAACATGCGACCATTTGCAGGCGAGGAGTCACAATAACGTGGCTGAAATATGTTGACTAGACCACACACTAGAAGGTGAAGGGACGACGACGACGTTTCGGTCCGTCCTTGGACCATTGGAGAATGGTCCAGGACGGACCGAAACGTCGTCGTCCCTTCAACTTCTAGTGTGTGGTCTGGTCAACATGCGAACATTTTTTTGCCTGCAACTGGTAAAGTTTTATTTCGTGTTGACGTTAGAGGGAGCGGGATCAGACGGACGAGTGAGTGTCAGCGTGTACACACAGAGCGAGGGGGAGATGCATCACTGCTCGAGTTCACAGGAGTGCGCAATGACTAAGCTTGCCACTCTGCCATTGATTCTTGGCGGTGTTTGCCGTGCAGCGCCGGTTGAGCACGGCCGGGCGTGGGGGGGGGGGGCGGCCGTGGGCGGCGGGGAGGATGGAGTTAGTGTGGGGCGGGCGGCCACTGTAGCCAGGATTCTTATTGGCACTCAGAGGACGGCTTCCACCCACTGCAGGAGAGAGGGGGGGGAGCTTCCACCCGCTGCAGGAGAGGGGGTTAGAGCTTCCACCCGCTGCAGGAGAGAGGGGGGGAGCTTCCACCCGCTGCAGGAGAGAGGGGGGGAGCTTCCACCCGCTGCAGGAGAGGGGGAGAGCTTCCACCCGCTGCAGGAGAGGGGGAGAGCTTCCACCCGCTGCAGGAGAGGGGGAGAGCTTCCACCCGCTGCAGGAGAGGGGGAGAGCTTCCACCCGCTGCAGGAGAGGGGGAGAGCTTCCACCCGCTGCAGGAGAGGGGGAGAGCTTCCACCCGCTGCAGGAGAGAGGGGGAGAGCTTCCACCCGCTGCAGGAGAGGGGGAGAGCTTCCACCCGCTGCAGGAGAGGGGGAGAGCTTCATCAACATCAACCAGCTTCCACCCGCTGTTTCCACATGGCATATATGTTTGAAATATTATTATCCACCCTATATAACTTTAATTGAAGTTCAGGCAGCTACTTTATTGTGTTGTATAAAGAATAACATGTACCAACGTGACTACTCCCAAGGCTTTGTACCTCACGTTTTTCCTACTGAATAGTTCTTTTGACTGCAGTTTATGCAGTTCTAATTTTGTTGATTTCCTCATCATCACAGCACCTTGCAACTTGGCTTCATGTTGTGTTGTGTGGCTAGTTGAAAGACTTTGACTTACACCAGTTTTGGAGGTTTTGGCTTCTGTATTGTATACTCAAATAAAAATTATAGTGTCATCTGTAAAGGATGATTGGGTACTGTAATTTGTGTTTGGTACAGTTGATGACTCGCGGGTACAGTTGGTGACTCGCGGGGTACAGTTGGTGACTCGCGGGGTACAGTTGGTGACTCGCGGGGTACAGTTGGTGACTCGCGGGGTACAGTTGACGACTCGCGGGTACAGTTGATGACTCGCGGGTACAGTTGATGACTCGCGGGTACAGTTGATGACTCGCGGGTACAGTTGATGACTCGCGGGTACAGTTGATGAGTACATCAGTACAGCGTACAGGTAGTAGCAGCTGCCACCTCCACCATCTCTCTTCCCTCCAATTACACGCAAATACACACGTAATAGTACACGCAAATACACACGTAATAGTATACGCAAATACACACAGGGATACACACGCACTTACACACATTTACGCTATAATTAGCTGACACACAACCTAGAGGCTTTTAGCATGAAATTTCATACGCCAGGCGTATAGCTTGAGCCTGGCACTGTCGTAGGTCCTCTGACGCGGGGGGTAGTTAACATGGCACTAGTTAATATAATGAGTCAAACTTCCACTTAATTATTAATATAAAAAAATGATAGATCCAGCAGACTATTATGACATTGTATATTTCATGCAAACGATGGAAGGGGGGGGGGGCAGTATAATTAAAACTGTAAGATTCTTGTTAGTGTGATGACTGGTGTCTCGAGTGTCTTGTTCAGCCAAGTGTTTAAACCAATCAGAACGAACTGATTAGGCGTAGACTTGCCTCTTGTGATTGGTCTAGCCTCTGACCCCCGGCCGTCACTTCAGTACAATATCAAATATTTTAGCGAAGAGTTCTCCCGCTAAGTGTAGTCAAAGTTCACTTATCCTCACTAATTTGCCTTAATTGATCCTCTACCACACCCGAGGACTCGCCATTGTGTCTTACAAGGGGTCAAGGGTATTTGATAATCACCCTAACGATCGCTAAGGGTGATTTGCGTTCTTAACGATCTGCAGGGCGGTGCAAGCACATGCGAATACCATTGCAAACACATGCGAATGCACTGTATTAAACACTTTAATTTAGATAATTTATCCAAAGCTCACACTCATAGCCTGCCGCAGCTCCTGTATATATATATACAGTCTGCCGCAGCTCCTGTATATATATACAGTCTGCCGCAGCTCCTGTATATATATATACAGTCTGCCGCAGCTCCTGTATATATATATACAGTCTGCCGCAGCTCCTGTATATATATATACAGTCTGCCGCAGCTCCTGTATATATATACAGTCTGCCGCAGCTCCTGTATATATATACAGTCTGCCGCAGCTCCTGTATATACAGTCTACAACAAAAATATTTAATACACAAATCTGTCTGTGTGTTTTTGTTATGTAAACAAACCAGAAATTGAAGTTTGATTTTACCTCGAGTATTATTAATGGGTAGATAATTGTGTTTGATGATACTCGGATAATGGGGTTATGGGGGAAGTTATCGTGGCATTAACATGTGAAGGTGAAATGTTTTTGTATTAAGGGGTTGTGGTTAGTGAGGATGGGAGGAGGATGGAGGGGTGGTGTAGGGGAAGAAGGGAGGGGGATAGGGGAGAGGTTAGGATGGGGAGGGGGAAGATAAGGTTGAAAGGAAAGGAAAGAAATTATCAGAAGCGCCAAGTCATTACGACTATATAGCACTGGGAAAGGGTCAGGATAAGGATTTGGGATGGGGCAGGGAGGGGAAGGAATGGTGCCCAGCCACTTGGAAGGTCGGGGATTGAACGCCGATCTGCATGAAGTGAGACCGTCGCTCTACCGTCCAGCCCAAGAGGAAGGAGCTAATGATGGGAAAGTAGTGAAGGTGTGAGGGAGTGTGTTTGTGGTGTGTTGTAAGAGGGAAGGAGGGAGGGAGGGTTGGGAGAAAGGGTGGCGGAGTGTTAATTCTGACCCAGCTTTCTAAGATGACACATGAGGGTGAGGGAGTGTGTCATAGGCTGGTTGGGGGTCGGCCCTAATGACACTGTTTAAAAAATATCGGCATCTCTAGCGACCCCCCCCCCCTCTTTCTCCTCCTTGGCTATTTTCATGAAATCTGAAATCGGGGACTTGTTTTCCATAGAGTTTTAAGTAATTAGTCTTTTATTTTAAGAAGTTTTTCACTTTTTTACTTTGTTTTAAGTAAGATTACTTCATAGTATTAAATTCTCTGCGAAAGATATTTTTGGAAGAAAGGTGGAGAAGCAGGAAATTAGAAGAGAGAGAGAGAGAGAGAGGGGGGGGGCTGGGGAGATGGGGGGCTGCAGCATCGACAGCAGCAGCAGACTGAACCAGGCAGCATCAGTCAATCCGACCTCCTAATGTGTCCCTACGTCAAGAAAACTGTCACTTTAAAGTAGTCTCTCCTAACCTGCCAGAGGACCCAAAACAGAAAACGGGACAGTACGTCACTTCCGTCAGCCGCTTCCATTTTCTAGTACGACAATTTTTGGGCCTTATGTAACGCATACGAGCGAAATGCGACGTTCTTTGTAGGAGGACAGGTTGTAGGAGGACAGGTTGTAGGAGGACAGGTTGTAGGAGGCCAGGTTGTAGGAGGACAGGTTGTAGGAGGACAGGTTGTGGGAGGACAGGTTGTAGGAGGACAGGTTGTGGGAGGACAGGTTGTGGGAGGACAGGTTGTAGGAGGACAGGTTGTGGGAGGGCAGGTTGTGGGAGGCCAGGTTGTGGGAGGACAGGTTGTAGGAGCACAGGTTGTGGGAGGACAGCCAGCAGCAGCAGCAGGCTGAACCAGCCAGCAGCAGCAGCAGCAGGCTGAACCAGCCGGCAGCAGCAGCAAGATGAACCAGCCAGCAGCAGCAGCAGGCTGAACCAGCCGGCAGCAGCAGCAAGATGAACCAGCCGGCAGCAGCAGCAGCAAGATGAACCAGCCGGCAGCAGCAGCAGCAAGATGAACCAGCCGGCAGCAGCAGCAGCAAGATGAACCAGCCAGCAGCAGCAGCAGGCTGAACCAGCCGGCAGCAGCAGCAAGATGAACCAGCCGGCAGCAGCAGCAGCAAGATGAACCAGCCGGCAGCAGCAGCAGCAAGATGAACCAGCCGGCAGCAGCAGCAGCAAGATGAACCAGCCGGCAGCAGCAGCAGCAAGATGAACCAGCCGGCAGCAGCAGCAGCAAGATGAACCAGCCGGCAGCAGCAGCAGCAAGATGAACCAGCCGGCAGCAGCAGCAGCAAGATGAACCAGCCGGCAGCAGCAGCAGCAAGATGAACCAGCCGGCAGCAGCAGCAGCAAGATGAACCAGCCGGCAGCAGCAGCAGCAAGATGAACCAGCCGGCAGCAGCAGCAAGATGAACCAGCCGGCAGCAGCAGCAGCAAGATGAACCAGCCGGCAGCAGCAGCAGCAAGATGAACCAGCCGGCAGCAGCAGCAGCAAGATGAACCAGCCGGCAGCAGCAGCAAGATGAACCAGCCGGCAGCAGCAGCAGCAAGATGAACCAGCCGGCAGCAGCAGCAGCAAGATGAACCAGATGCGCTGCGCAGTTTGCCATAATACAATATGCGTTACACAGTGTACTGTGGTCATTATAACACAGTCTCGAACTGTGTACCCGACGGCACGGTTAGGGATGAGTTTCCTTGCTTCAGTCATGGTGGGGTTTTCCATGTAGCTACTGAGCTCCAGCTCCTGGGCCCCGTCTCATATTCCTCAATATACTGACATGTTGAAGCTCTTAACACATCGTTTATACATGAATAGAATAACTGTCCTTTCTACCCTTGGCTCCGTCCACCTCCTCACTATCCAAATACTAAAATATTCTCATTAATGGCCTTTTTGACTCATTCGGGTAATGCCATTTGGACTACCTTATGGAGGTTCCCGGGGATCAATGACCCCGCGGCCCGGTCCTCGACCATGCCTCCACCCCCAGGAAGCAGCCCGTGACAGCTGACTAACACCCAGGTAACTATTTTACTGCTAGGTAACACGGGCATAGGGTGAAAGAAACTCTGCCCCATTGTTTCTCGCCGGCGCCTGGGATCGAACCCAGGACCACAGGATCACAAGTCCAGCGTGCTGTCCGCTCGGCCGACCGGCTCTCTATAGTATCAGAGTTTTCACAGCCCCAATAATTTAGACGTTTTATTCAATGGATTTAAGTAGCAAAGTTTATCAGCATGTTCTCCAGGTCAGCAACTTCTCTCTCTTCAAATGGGATTGTAAGTGTGCAACAGGACTCCACATAATAGGATTCTCTTGGGAATATTAAAGGGAACTGGAGTGAACGATATGGAAGAAAATGCAAGATTGAACCAGTGAAGAGCAGAGGTGCCATAGGCACAATCAGAGAGCACTGTATAAACATCAGGGGTCCGCGGTTGTTCAACGTCCTCCCAGCGAGCATAAGAAATATTGCCGGAACAACCGTGGACATCTTCAAGAGGAAACTGAACGGATTGGATTGATGTCCATAGGGAATGGTTTTCTAAGAGAAGTTCCGGATCAGCCGGGCTGTGGTGGGTACGTGGCCCTGCGGGCCGCTCCAAGCAACAGCCTGGTGGACCAAACTCTCACAAGTCGAGCCTGACCTCGGGCCGGGCTTGGGGAGTAGAAGAACTCCCAGAACCCCATCAACCAGGTATATGTGGGCCTGCTGCGGGCCGCTCCAAGCAACAGCCTGGTGGACCAAACTCTCACAAGTCGAGCCTGACCTCGGGCCGGGCTTGGGGAGTAGAAGAACTCCCAGAACCCCATCAACCAGGTATATGTGGGCCTGCTGCGGGCCGCTCCAAGCAACAGCCTGGTGGACCAAACTCTCACAAGTCAAGCCTATGGCCTCGGGCCGGGCTTGGGGAGTAGAAGAACTCCCAGAACCCCATCAACCAGGTATCAACCAGGAAAGGCAGTTCCAAATCTGCACATTCAGATTACTCATAAGACCATAAGGCAGGAATTTAAACATGGCTCCATTGAATAGGGATTTCTTTGACCGCTTTGTTAACAATTAAGGGGTCCAAGATTTTTCACCACCATCAAAATATATTGGGCATAGTTAGCCGACCTTGGGAGCCGGTCGGCCGAGTGGACAGCACGCTGGACTTGTGGTCTTGGGTTCGATCCCAAGCGCCGGCGAGAAACAATGGGCAGAGTTTCTTTCACCCTATGCCCCTGTTACCTAGCAGTAAAATAGATACCTGCGTGTTAGTCAGCTGTCACGGGCTGCTTCCTGGGGGTGGAGGCCTGGTCGAGGACCGGGCCGCGGGGCACTAAAAAAAAAAAAAAGGAACCCGAAATCATCTCAAGATAACCTCAAGATAACCTGACCTGATTTGGCCTTACGAAGTACATGATTGGTTTGACATTTCTTGTAAGATTCATATTGACCAGTCTATCAGTCACAAGTACATAAATAACGAAACTGGGCAATTAGGGAAACGGGTACTGACCTCTTGGGGGGAGGGGGGGGGAGAGAGATAAGATATATATATATATAACATATCACCTGGAATATTGATCTTGCGCCATAATCTTTAGATGGTGAATACCTTGCGCTCCTTTAAGACTTATCTCGTGTGCAGTGAGATATGATAGTCGATCTTTGTAACATAAATACTTGTGCCCACATCTTGAGACGTTGTGGCATAGTGACCCCCCTTTCCTGACATAACACTTTCTTAACCTTATGACAGTCCACATTGTCTTGAGTATTTTTAAGATTCATTTATAGTTCTCTTCATTTATATGTTGTAATTTTTAGTCTTGAGGTAAATAATATTTAATACTTTGTCTTTCCTCCACAGGTAAGGTTTTGAAGGTGACGGGCAGACACCCCCCGGGGGGGGGGCGGTGGTAACCTTGAGGTGCTTCCGGGGCTTAGCGTCCCCGCGGCCCGATCGTCGACCAGGCCTCATGTAAGTCGAGATTTCTGAAGGGTCGGGCAGATGGCGCCCGAGCGTCAAGATTTGTACAGTCTGTTGATGTTTTTAGATTCAGTTTCTCAGGACAAAAAGTTCTTGCCGCCACTCATAGTATTTGTTCTCGTCCAAGTTCTTTATCACTTTGAACTTTGAACTCAACTGCTATTATGACCCGAATTGTTGGGGGGAGGGGGAAGGACACTATCAGGTGAAAGCGCCAAGCCATTACGACTATATAACACTGGGAAGGGAGTCAGGATACGGTTTTGTGATGGGACGGAGGAGGAAGGAATGGTGCCCAACCACTTGTGGACGGTCGGGGATTGAACGCCGACCTGCATGAACGACTCTCCTAACGCTGACCTCTCTGGACTTGAATTCCATTTGTCTTGCCACTTAACCCTTCATTTAAAACGTGTTGTAGAGAGCTCGTAGTAGCTCGGGTGTGTGACGGAGCCGGTCGGCCGAGCGGACAGCACGCTGGACTTGTGATCCTGTGGTCCTGGATTCGATCCCAGGCGCCGGCGAGAAACAATGGGCAGTGTTTCTTTCACCCTATGCCCCTGTTACCTAGCAGTAAAATAGGTACCTGTGTGTTAGTCAGCTGTCACGGGCTGCTTCCTGAGGGTGGAGGCCTGGTCGAGGACCGGGCCGCGGGGACACTAAAGCCCAGAAATCATCTCAAGATAACCTCAAGATAACCCTTGTGTGGCTCTTACGACTCCAACGACTTCCTGTTATCCAAAGATTTCTGGGTTTTTAGTTTATTTTCTCCACTTGAATTTGGAATTCCAGGAATATATATTATATATGAATATCAAGGAGTGCCGGACCAACAGGGCTGTGGTGGGTATGTGGGCCTGCGGGCCGCTCCAAGCAACAGCCTGGTGGACCAAGTTATCACAAGTCAAGCCTGGCCTCGGGCCGGGCTTGGGGAGTAGAAGAACTCCCAGAACCCCATCAACCAGGTATATGTGGGCCTGCTGAGGGCCGCTCCAAGCAACAGCCTGGTGGACCAAACTCTCACAAGTCAAGCCTGGCCTCGGGCCGGACTTGGGGAGGAGAAGAACTCCCAGAACCCCATCAACCAGGTATATGTGGGCCTGCTGCGGGCCGCTCCAAGCAACAGCCTGGTGGACCAAACTCTCACAAGTCAAGCCTGGCCTCGGGCCGGGCTTGGGGAGTAGACGAACTCCCAGAACCCCATCAACCAGGTATATCCCGGTTTATGCTGTGTGGCACTCGTAGCATGGATCATTTACGCCGCTTTAATTATGCTTCACTCAAACATAATAAAATCTAAAATGCACAAGTTTTTCCGGCTGTATTTTGACGGCATCAAAGGTAAACAAGGTGGATGTGTTCGGAGCTGAAATCCTTTTGGAGCTCTGGAAATTGTGTGTTTGTTTACCTGTGCTTGCGTCTAGTGTGCTTCAGAGTTGGGCTTGGCGTCGGGGGGGGGGGGGGGCGCTGGGTGAGGTGGTGGCGTCGGGGGCTCGCTGGGTGAGGTGCTGGCGTCGGGGGCTCGCTGGGTGAGGTGCTGGCGTCGGGGGGGGGGGGGGGGGGGCGCTGGGTGAGGTGCTGGCGTCGGGGGCTCGCTGGGTGAGGTGCTGGCGTCGGGGGCTCGCTGGGTGAGGTGCTGGCGTCGGGGGGGGGGTGCTGGGTGAGGTGCTGGCGTCGGAGGGCTCGCTGGGTGAGGTGCTGGCGTCGGAGGGCTCGCTGGGTGAGGTGCTGGCGTCGGAGGGCTCGCTGGGTGAGGTGGTGGCGTCGGGGGGGGGGGTGCTGGGTGAGGTGCTGGCGTCGGGGGGGGGGGGGTGCTGGGTGAGGTGCTGGCGTCGGGGGGCTCGCTGGGTGAGGTGCTGGCGTCGGGGGGCTCGCTGGGTGAGGTGCTGGCGTCGGAGGGCTAGCTGGGTGAGGTGCTGGCGTCGTGGGCTCGCTGGGTGAGGTGCTGGCGTCGGAGGGCTAGCTGGGTGAGGTGCTGGCGTCGGGGGGCTCGCTGGGTGAGGTGGTGGCGTCGGGGGGCTCGCTGGGTGAGGTGCTGGCGTCGGGGGGGGGGGGCGCTGGGTGAGGTGCTGGCGTCGGGGGGCTCGCTGGGTGAGGTGGTGGCGTCGGGGGGCTCGCTGGGTGAGGTGCTGGCGTCGGGGGGCTCGCTGGGTGAGGTGGTGGCGTCGGGGGGGGGGGTGCTGGGTGAGGTGCTGGCGTCGGGGGCTCGCTGGGTGAGGTGCTGGCGTCGGAGGGCTCGCTGGGTGAGGTGCTGGCGTCGGGGGCTCGCTGGGTGAGGTGCTGGCGTCGGAGGGCTAGCTGGGTGAGGTGCTGGCGTCGGGGGGCTCGCTGGGTGAGGTGCTGGCGTCGGGGGGCTCGCTGGGTGAGGTGCTGGCGTCGGGGGGGGGGGGGCGCTGGGTGAGGTGCTGGCGTCGGGGGGCTCGCTGGGTGAGGTGCTGGCGTCGGGGGGCTCGCTGGGTGAGGTGCTGGCGTCGGGGGGCTCGCTGGGTGAGGTGCTGGCGTCGGGGGGGGGGGGCGCTGGGTGAGGTGCTGGCGTCGGGGGGCTCGCTGGGTGAGGTGCTGGCGTCGGGGGGGGGGGCGCTGGGTGAGGTGCTGGCGTCGGGGGGCTCGCTGGGTGAGGTGCTGGCGTCGGGGGCTCGCTGGGTGAGGTGCTGGCGTCGTGGGACTCGCTTGGTGAGGTGCTGGCGTCGGAGGGCTCGCTGGGTGAGGTGCTGGCGTCGGAGGGCTAGCTGGGTGAGGTGCTGGCGTCGTGGGACTCGCTGGGTGAGGTGCTGGCGTCGGAGGGCTAGCTGGGTGAGGTGCTGGCGTCGTGGGACTCGCTGGGTGAGGTGCTGGCGTCGGAGGGCTCGCTGGGTGAGGTGCTGGCGTCGATGCTCAGAAGCTAGAACAAAAGCCCTTGACGTACCTTAGTGTTGTATACATATTCACACTTGAACCATCATGAGACACATGGTGAACACACAAGCTACACAGGACACAGGACACAGGACCTGTGTCTCCTACAAGCTGTTGAAAATGTTGAGAATTAATTACGTTTTAAATGCATGCCTGTGTTACAAATTTTAAAATAGGTTAACCCCTGGAAACACAAACCGTAACTGTCTCTATTTTCTGCTTGTTACAACTTGTAATAAAGTTGTTACATCTTGGCTTAACGTGTTTATGATGTATTAGAACGTTGTTACAACTTGCTATATTGGTTGTTATAACTGGTTAGGTGGTGTTAAAACCTTGTTCGAACGTTGTATCAACGTCGTAGTTTCGGTGTGTGTTTGGGGGGTAATTGAAAGTAAAGAAATTGGTATATACCAATTTCTTTACATGCTCAGGGAATTAAGACAAACTAATGATGGGGTGTTTCATACCATTTGTTCTCCCCCATCACATGAGGGGACAGAGGACCCCATCATCAGCACCTCGTCACCCCATCACATGAGGGGACAGAGGACCCCATCATCAGCACCCCATCACTTGTGTTCAACACACGAGATGTTAAAGAAGGGCGTTGTGCAAATCTAGCGAGGAAGATGATGATTAAGATTCGCTACTTGGAAGAAAAGGTTCCAAGTAGCACGGGCTATGGTGAGCCCGTATTACGAGGGAGAGCAAGAATAACGCCCCTGGGAAGGTGGGTAATATGTCTCCCGGGATGGGGGACTATTAACACTGTGTGCAGTAATTCAAAGAAATTCTTGTGAGGAAGACTGCAGCCGCCGCGCCACGGGGGAGGGAGTGCTCTGGTGGTCTCAGTGGGTAAGATGCCTCCCCGACCCTTCCTTGAAGGGAGGGAGGGTGGAGGGTAAGGGTAAGGGAGGGTGGAGGGTAAGACCACCAAAATGTAACTGGGCCAAGGATGAGTCTTGCCTTTGTCTTGGTAGGTGGGAGGTGTCTTAAGACACCCGGACTCCGGTGTTGATCTGTTTCTTACTAACCATCGGATATATGAGCACCAGCTTTAGCTACGACTCAGCTTAAGCTACGACTCGGCTTAAGCTACGACTCGGCTTAAGCTACGACTCAGCTTAAGCTTCGACTCAAGCTGACAGCTTGACGAAAGTTCCTATTGACATGGAACATTCTCAGTAACTAGCTGACATTATAATCATAAGGTGTACAAAATAGATGTAAGTTTAATGTAATAATCTATTTGAGATCTGATAAAGACCTTTTGGGTACTCTGTAATTCTTTTTTGCGCTACCGCTCACAGGGTGGGTATGGGGTGCATAATAAACTAGTCACCTCGGCGGCAACAATTAAATCAGCTTGAGATCAGAGTTATCACAATTTTTGAACTTTCAAACTGCGTTTCCTTACACACACAAGTTGCTAAGGCTTCATTCATCCTTGAACCATGGATGAATTATTCACTCCATTAGTGTGTGGCACTGAGACAAAACAGATGAAAGAAATGTATATGCAGGCGATGAGTCACAATAACGTGGCTGAAGTATGTTGACCAGACCACACACTAGAAGTTTGAAGGGACGACGACGTTTCGGTCCGTCCTGGACCATTCTCAAGACAATCGACTTGAGAATGGTCCAGGACGGACCGAAACGTCGTCGTCCCTTCAAACTTCTAGTGTGTGGTCTGGTCAACAAAACAAATGTATATATTTTTTAAATATATGTTATTAAATATATTGAAGGCTTTACAACGAGTTTTAAACATGATCTTTAGAGAGAGAGACTCAAAGAAACACACTTAGCACTATCTTTGGAGAGACACTCAAGTGACTCACTAACACTTGTCTTCAGAGAGAGAGTGAGTCGCCTCCCATTTGCCTTGTCAGAAGGGCCTCCAAAAACCTGGAAATTCTATTCACCGTCAAACGGTATTTGACTTAAAGGTTCCAAGTCGGATTCTGTGGTTCCCAAGTCGGATTCTGTGGTTCCCAAGTCGGATTCTGTGGTTCCCAAGTCGGATTCTGTCCGCCTGGAATACTGACTCTTAGTCTTGGGCATCATTGGACGTTGTGTTGTCAGGTCACGCAACACCTTCCCCTCGCTATGTTAGGTCACGCAACACACGCACCACAACACCTTCCCCTCGCTATGTTAGGTCACGCAACACACGCACCACAACACCTTCCCCTCGCTGTTAGGTCACGCAACACACGCACCACAACACCTTCCCCTCGCTATGTTAGGTCACGCAACACACTCAACTCAACACCTTCCCCTCGCTATGTTAGGTCACGCAACGCACACTTACCAGAACCGCTCCACGTACCTACGCTCTGCGCAGCCATTTTCAGGAAGAAACTCATTCCGGTGTCACTTTTTTTCCCGCTTCTTTCCCTTCAAGAAGCACCTTGTCCTCTGTGGAACACGGAACGGTATTTATTTTGGTGTGTGGTCCAATATTACCCTTAGGAGGCAGCTTCCCCTTCATCTGTTATGGACCGTAAACAAAACAGGAGGATTGTCTCTAATAGAGATTGTGTCTAGTGGAGATTGTGTGTCTAGTGGAGATTGTGTGTCTAGTGGAGATTGTGTGTCTAGTGGAGATTGTGTGTCTAGTAGAGATTGTGTGTCTAGTAGAGATTGTGTGTCTAGTAGAGATTGTGTCTAGTAGAGATTGTGTGTCTAGTGGAGATTGTGTGTCTAGTGGAGATTGTGTGTCTAGTGGAGATTGTGTGTCTAGTGGAGATTGTGTGTCTAGTGGAGATTGTGTGTCTAGTGGAGATTGTGTGTCTAGTGGAGATTGTGTGTCTAGTGGAGATTGTGTCTACTAGCGATTGTGTCTACTAGCGATTGTGTCTACTAGCGATTGTGTCTACTAGCGATTGTGTCTACTAGCGATTGTGTCTACTAGAGATTGTGTCTACTAGAGATTGTGTCTACTAGAGATTGTGTCTACTAGCGATTGTGTCTACTAGCGATTGTGTCTACTAGCGATTGTGTCTACTAGCGATTGTGTCTACTAGCGATTGTGTCTACTAGAGATTGTGTCTACTAGAGATTGTGTCTACTAGAGATTGTGTCTACTAGAGATTGTGTCTACTAGAGATTGTGTCTACTAGCGATTGTGTCTACTAGCGATTGTGTCTACTAGCGATTGTGTCTACTAGCGATTGTGTCTACTAGCGATTGTGTCTACTAGAGATTGTGTCTACTAGAGATTGTGTCTACTAGAGATTGTGTCTACTAGAGATTGTGTCTACTAGAGATTGTGTCTACTAGCGATTGTGTCTAATAGAGATTCTTTCTCTACTAGAGCTGTGATCGTTGCTTGTTTTACGCGAGTAAATTCTTTAGCAAAACACTATCATTGTTAAATTGTTGTCCGCTGGCTGTTAATTAGCTGTCAGGTCGACACCTTATTGCTTGCTTGCTGGCCAACCTTCACCAGCTGGTAGCTGTTAAATGTTGTTAAAGATACGCTACCTGGTACTTAAAGTTCCAAGTAGCACGGGCTATGGTGAGCCCGTAGGCCTTTCACCAGCTGGTAGCTGTTAAATGTTGTTAAAGATACGCTACCTGGTACTTAAAGTTCCAAGTAGCACGGGCTATGGTGAGCCCGTAGGCCTTTCACCAGCTGGTAGCTTGCCCTCTGTACTCACCAAATTGTCGTGACGCGAAGGGGTTGAGCTTCAGCTCCTTGATCCCGCCTCTCAACGGTCAATCATTGTGTGAGAGTTTGTGTCTGTCATATCTGTCTGTCGTGCCTGTCTGGCTGCGATATTCCATACTTCTGTCAGTTCTCCCTACAGGTATCGTTCAGGGTATTGAACGATCTCTCATTTTACACTTGAAATTTTAGATGCTCAAAGTTTAAATAAAAAAAAAATAAAACTGGAATTGCTGTTAACTTGGGCAAAGTTGCAGAAAAAGTTGCAAAATAAGTCTTGTTTCAGTGCAGTATTTTGAGACACTTCGCATTGACGGGAAATATGGAGGGTTACGAATCCCTGGTTACGAATCCCTGGTTACGAATCCCTGGTCACGAATCCCTGGTTACGAATCCCTGGGTTCACGAATCCCTGGGTTACGAATCCCTGGGTTACGAATCCCTGGGTTCACGAATCCCTGGGTTCACGAATCCCTGGGTTCACGAATCCCTGGGTTACGAATCCCTGGGTTCACGAATCCCTGGTTACGAATCCCTGGGTTACGAATCCCTGGGTTACGAATCCCTGGGTTACGAATCCCTGGTCACGAATCCCTGGGTTACGAATCCCTGGTCACGAATCCCTCCCCCCTCCTTACAACCCCCCCCCCCTCCCCTCTCACATTACTCTGTACCAACCTTGTGCTGGTTCCGGGAATCAATGTCCCCGCGACCCAGTCTCTGATCCGGGCCTCCTGATTGGTAGTCTGGATCAACCAGACTGTGTGACGTGTGTTATCTTGAGGTTATCTTGAGATGATTTCGGGGCTTTAGTGTCCCCGCGGCCCGGTCCTCGACCAGGCCTCCACCCCCAGGTAGCAGCCCGTGACAGCTGACTAACACCCAGGTACCTATTTTGCTGCTAGGTAACAGGGGCATAGGGTGAAAGAAACTCTGCCCATTGTTTCTCGCCGGCGCCTGGGATCGAACCCAGGACCACAGGATTACATGTCCAGCGTGCTGTCCGCTCGGCCGACCGGCTTCTGTCATCGGCTTCTGTGTGCTCGCATATGGTTCATAGCTCGCTTGATCGGGAATACTTTGAGGAGTGTATATCAGGTTTATTGCCTCAACTCCCCCTCCCAATCATCCCCCCGCCCCCCCCCCCCAATCCCTTGAATCCCTCACCCCTTCCTCCCCCTCACCCCTTGAATCCCTTACCTCTTCCCTTGTTCCCAAAGGGTTTTTTCCTCGCTAGGTTGTGATGGGAACTAAACATTTGCCAGTAGATGGAGTAATCTGGTGCTGAACCGAGTGATGCCGTGCCTCTGTTGGAAGCATCTATCCCACTTTAGGCTCTCAGTGGGGACAACATCCATCTTGGCTTGTTTTGTGCTCGCTCTTGTGGAATACCGGCGCTGGGGGCCTCTGCGGTGACGCTGCTAGAGGGGGCACGGCGCCCCCCGAGTTGTAGAGGTTATTTGGCACTGTAGGTCTCTGATTTAGGTTAGTGATTCATATTTATTTAGATTTACTCGGATTTACAAGATTTAGATTCTAGATACTCGGGATTTAGATACTCGGATATACTCGGATTTAGATTTATATGTTAGGCTGCGAGCAGCCGCGTCCAACAGCCTGGTTGACCAGACCAGTCCAGCATCGAGGTGGTCTGGTTGACGACCGGGCCGCGGGGGCGTTAAGCCCCGGGAACACCTCAAGGTAGTGTGTGTGTGTGTGTGTGTGTGTGTGTCTGTGTCTGTGTCTGTGTCTGTGTGTGTGTGTGTGTGTCTGTGTGTGTGTGTGTGTGTGTGTGTACTCACCTAGTAGTGACTGCGGGGAGTTGAGCTCTGGCTCTTTGGTCCCGCCTCTCAACTGTCAATCAACTGGTGTACAGGTTCCTGAGCCTACTGGGCTCTATCATATCTACACTTAAAACTGTGTATGGAGTCAGCCTCCACCACATCACTGCCTAATGCATTCCATCTGTTAACTACTCTGACACTGACAAAAAATTCTTTCAAATGTGCGTGCGTGCGTGCGTAGTAGCATGTGCCGTGATCATTCCCACTCGTAATGGTCTTGAGACAACTTCCTCCTGCTCCTCAGCTGCTCCTTATCGTAACTGCTCGCGGAGGGTTTGGCAGGGTAATATAATCATTGCCGTTCTATTATCTCTCGTACTTAAGCCAGTATAATAGGGGCAGGATTGGCCATTATGGTGGTGCTTGAGGGCTCTGCCAGCGCTCCAGTGGTTATCTTGAGGTTATCTTGAGATGATTTCGGGGCTTTTTAGTGTCCCCGCGGCCCGGTCCTCGACCAGGCCTCCACCCCCAGGAAGCAGCCCGTGACAGCTGACTAACACCCAGGTACCTATTTTACTGCTAGGTAACAGGGGCATAGGGTGAAAGAAACTCTGCCCATTGTTTCTCGCCGGCGCCTGGGATCGAACCCAGGACCACAGGATCATAAGTCGAGCGTGCTGTCCGCTCGGCCGCCCGGCTCCCTCAGTGATGCAACATTGCACCATGGCTGCCCCTCGTTCATCTATATTACACTAATTCTCTTGTACACACAGAAATCTCAATAACCTGATGCATCAATGAACACATACGACCATGTCGTATCTTGGTTATCTTGAGATGATTTCGGGGCTTTAGTGTCCCCGCGGCCCGGTCCTCGACCAGGCCTCCACCCCCAGGAAGCAGCCCGTGACAGCTGACGAACTCCCAGGTACCTATTTACTGCTAGGTAACAGGGGCATTCAGGGTGAAAGAAACTTTGCCCATTTTGTTTCTGCCTCGTGCGGGAATCGAACCCGCGCCACAGAATTGCGAGTCCTGCGCGCTATCCACCAGGCTACGAGGCCCCCTAGCTCAGTCGAGTCGTAGCTCAGTCGATTAAGGCAGCGTCTGGGATGATCTCGGACGTAGGTTCGAATCCTCGTCACGGCCCTTGTGGATTTGTTCACTCTCTTGTATATCTTTATATATCTTGTGTGTCAGTATGGGAGTCCTCTATGTGGTCTCAACTGTGGAGATTCTAACTCTGGCTGGCAGATAACTAGCAAACTGTAGAGTCTTATCAACACCTATAAACTCTGTTGCACATACACGATGTATTTACATACACGATGTATTTATGTTCATACACGATGTATTTATGTACATACACGATATATTTATGTATATACACGATGTATTTATGTATATACACGATGTATTTGTTCATACACGTATATGTATTTGTATTTATGTACATACACGATGTATTTATGTATATACACGATGTATTTATGTTCATACACGATGTATTTATGTATATACACGATGTATTTATGTTCATACACGATGTATTTATGTATATACACGATGTATTTATGTACATACACGATGTATTTATGTACATACACGATGTATTTGTGTTCATACACGATGTATTTATGTTCATACACGATGTATTTATGTTCATACACGATGTATTTATGTTCATACACGATGTATTTATGTATATACACGATGTATTTATGTACATACCCGATGTATTTGTGTTCATACACGATGTATTTATGTTCATACACGATGTATTTATGTACATACACGCGCACCTTTAAATGTAGATATGAAAGATTGATTGGTTGATTGATGAAGATTAAGCCACCCCCAAGAGGTGGCACGGGCATGAATAACCCGTAAGTGGTAGATTTGTTTAAGTGAATGTGACCTTTGGTCGCGAATGATGGAGACCAATAGGCTCTGAAATATATACACCAGTCGATGATGATGGGGAATTACGAGACGGGACCCAAGAGCCGGAGCTCTTGGGTTAGAGGTCTTGAGCGGCCGCGTCGCCTACGAGGAGGTGCACCCAGCTCCTTAAAGCGGGAGATCTGCCACAGCCCCTTAAAGCGGGAGATCTGCCACAGCCCCTTAACGCGGGAGATCTGCCACAGCCCCTTAAAGCGGGAGATCTGCCACAGCCCCTTAAAGCGGGAGATCTGCCACAGCCCCTTAAAGCGGGAGATCTGCCACAGCCCCTTAAAGCGGGAGATCTGCCACAGCCCCTTAAAGCGGGAGATCTGCCAGCCCCTTAAAGCGGGAGATCTGCCACAGCCCCTTAAAGCGGGAGATCTGCCAGCCCCTTAAAGCGGGAGATCTGCCACAGCCCCTTAAAGCGGGAGATCTGCCACAGCCCCTTAAAGCGGGAGATCTGCCACAGCCCCTTAAAGCGGGAGATCTGCCACAGCCCCTTAAAGCGGGAGATCTGCCACAGCCCCTTAAAGCGGGAGATCTGCCACAGCCCCTTAAAGCGGGAGATCTGCCACAGCCCCTTAAACCGGGAGATCTGCCACAGCCCCTTAAAGCGGGAGATCTGCCACAGCCCCTTAAAGCGGGAGATCTGCCAGCCCCTTAAAGCGGGAGATCTGCCAGCCCCTTAAAGCGGGAGATCTGCCAGCCCCTTAAAGCGGGAGATCTGCCACAGCCCCTTAAAGCGGGAGATCTGCCACAGCCCCTTAAAGCGGGAGATCTGCCACAGCCCCTTAAAGCGGGAGATCTGCCACAGCCCCTTAAAGCGGGAGATCTGCCATAGCCCCTTAAAGCGGGAGATCTGCCACAGCCCCTTAAAGCGGGAGATCTGCCACAGCCCCTTAAAGCGGGAGATCTGCCACAGCCCCTTAAAGCGGGAGATCTGCCACAGCCCCTTAAAGCGGGAGATCTGCCACAGCCCCTTAAAGCGGGAGATCTGCCACAGCCCCTTAAAGCGGGAGATCTGCCACAGCCCCTTAAAGCGGGAGATCTGCCACAGCCCCTTAAAGCGGGAGATCTGCCACAGCCCCTTAAAGCGGGAGATCTGCCACAGCCCCTTAAAGCGGGAGATCTGCCACAGCCCCTTAAAGCGGGAGATCTGCCACAGCCCCTTAAAGCGGGAGATCTGCCACAGCCCCTTAAAGCGGGAGATCTGCCACAGCCCCTTAAAGCGGGAGATCTGCCACAGCCCCTTAAAGCGGGAGATCTGCCACAGCCCCTTAAAGCGGGAGATCTGCCACAGCCCCTAAGAGTCCCATCCCCCTTGCAGACCCACACAGTGACCTCTGACCATTACTGGAGACGGTACACCGGTGCCCATTAGCCAAGAGGGCATCCCGGTATACAAGAAAGAGAGCAAAGATACATCGCTCTATTACAGACTCGTGTTGCTATCATACCATTCAGTGTGATAGCAGTATATGATATGATTCCGCGTGTCAGAGGCTATTAAGATCACCGCGAGATAACTAACAGCACACAGATAACTCGAGTTCACAGGAGGAAAGTCAGTTCAAAGATGGAGTCAGCCAATTCAACTACAGAAGTAAAGTCAGTTGAACGGTGGAATGAGTCAGTTCAACTATAGAGGGAAAGTCAGTTCAGCGATGGAATGACTAATCAGACCAGACAAGAGAAGAGTAGGCTAACGGTATTCATTGTATGAAAACACTTTGCCAGAAGAGGCTCATGTATAATGTATAATTCTGTATAAATGATAATATAATCATGTATAAACCAGAGTAGAGTAACTGATGCTGTTAAATTGGATTGGTGCTACATAGCCTTCCCGGCTTGGTGCCTTCTTTTGATAATTACTTACTTACATTTAAATTAGATTTGAAATGACCTAATAGGGATAACGTCACGGTAATGGGGGGGATCTTGATACCTGGTTGATGGGGTTCTGGGAGTTGTTCTACTCCCCAAGCCCGGCCCGAGGTCAGGCTCGACTTGAGAGAGTTTGGTCCACCAGGCTGTTGCTTGGAGCGGCCCGCAGCAGGCCCACATATACCTGGTTGATGGGGTTCTGGGAGTTCTTCTACTCCCCAAGCCCGGCCCGAGGCCAGGCTTGACTTGTGAGAGTTTGGTCCACCAGGCTGTTGCTTGGAGCGGCCGGCAGGCCCACATACCCACCACAGCCCGGTTGGTCCGGCACTCCTTGGAGGAATAAATCTAGTTTCCTCTTGAAGATGTCCACGGTTGTTCCGGCAATATTTCTTCTTATCAAATAGCTTAGTTGTACAAAATACTTGTATAATATATACAAGTAGGTATTTGAATAGTTACTATAAAGAAAGATACGGAAGGAAACATGAGGGCGGAAAGTTATTGCAATAGATGACCCCCAGCACTCCTGCTGGGGGTCAAGTATGGGTGTGTGGGCCTGCTGCGGGCCGCTGCAAGCAACAGCCTGGTGGACCAAACTCTCTCCTCGGGCCGGGCTTGGGGGGGGGAGTAGAAGAACTCCCAGAACCCTATCAAGCAGGAGCTAGCACTCACCCTTTAAGTACTCACGCCCACCCCACCACCACACGCCCCACCCCACCACCACACGCCCACCCCACCACCACACGCCCACCCCCACCACCACACGCCCACACCACCACCACACGCCCACTTACGTGTGCATGTATTGGAACACGGCCGCTGCTGTTGTCATTGAGATTCGTTAATTACCGCTCGCGAGAATGAGACAATATTTGGCTACCAAATTAAGTTTGAGAATACTCGTCGCGCTCCGTAAATTTACCGAGGCAATCAGCAGTGTCCTGGGCGAGTTTGGGTTCATTGGAAGAGATTATGATGAGTTATGAATAAATTATGATAGCGTATAATGAGGGGTCGTGTGGCCAGGAGGAGGGGGGGGCATAATTATGATAGCGTATAATGAGGGGTCGTGTGGCCAGGAGGAGGGGGGGGCATAATTATGATAGCGTATAATGAGGGGTCGTGTGGCCAGGAGGAGGGGGGGCATAATTATGATAGCGTATAATGAGGGGTCGTGTGGCCAGGAGGAGGGGGGGGCATAATTATGATAGCGTATAATGAGGGGTCGTGTGGCCAGGAGGAGGGGGGGGCATAATTATGATAGCGTATAATGAGGGGTCGTGTGGCCAGGAGGAGGGGGGGGCATTATCAACTCATGTGAGGTAAATCTTCGAAACCACTTTACCGATTTCTTATCAAGAGAAACCGCCAAGCCATTGCGACTATATAGAACTTGGAAGGGGGCCAGGATAAGGATTTGCTAGGGTCATGTAGGATATTTTAGGTTTGGAATACCTGGATGATGCCTGGACTGGGTTCTGGAAGTCCCTTTTGGCTCCTCAAGTCCAGTCCGAGGCCGAACTTGAGGATCGTTACATCAAGTTCGCTACTAAGTGAAAGGTTCGGTTGTCTTAACATTTCAGTTTACTTGAAATAATAACTAAGTTCGCAAACATTCAGATGTACGGAGAGGCTGAGATTTAGGCTCAAACCGGTTTCAAATATGAAAATGAACGTGAAATTAGTTTATTAAGGTGTAAATATACTCAGAGGGATGAGGGTACCTCAAGCTATTCTCACCCTGTTCAGTAATATATATATATATATATATATATATATATATATATATATATATATATATATATATATATATATATATATATATATATATATATATATAGAATATTGTGACAATAATCTCTTCCAAGAGAGATTGAGCCTGCTCTTCTCTACATCAAGTTACGTATAATGTACAACAATAAGAGGCTACCTTCAAGATACGTCTACCAGTAGCACAAAACGTTTTGACCAGGAGGCAAACGTACCCAAGACTCACCCCCTACTCCACACTCCCTCCACGCCGGCTCGTCATCAACCAACTACCCTTCCCAGCCTGCCTTCTCCTGATTGGTGACTCGCCGACTGCACAACTGCACTTCTGCACCTCAGCGCCCTCTACCTGAGTCGATGTCTGGGCTTGAACCAGCCATTGAAGTCAGAATATCCTTGTACTCTCAAGCAATGAACAACTAACTGATATACGCTGTGTATCAGGTGGATGTTTCTCAGCTAGCGCCATATTCTCAGCACCTGATTATTTTTCACTGTGTGAAAAATAATCAGGTGCCCCCTACAATAATATAAATATATTATTGTAGAGTAACTTCATCCCTCTTATTCATTTATGTTATATTTTTTAACTTGTTTATTTGCACTGTACATTGCCAAGGGATTGTCTTTGTTTATAATTTGTTTTCTATATTAATTAAAGTTTCATTGTTCATACTGTGTGTTTCGCGCGTCTTCCCTTATTTTACCACAGGCAAACAGGCAAGCAGTCTATCTTTTCTTTTTGTAAGTGTGACTAGGCATTGACACCAGCCATTAGGAGGACTGCCGAACATCTACACTCCTACACTTTCCCGACACACACATTAATCAAGGGACAATCAAGAACATAATGTATGAGGGTGAGAGACCTTAACATACCACATAGTTTACACTTGGTATCCTTATCATTAACACCTGTACCCAAATCCCAGTAATATTTGTACCATTTCAAATATTGGTACAAATATACGACCATTTTTGGTGTTAGTGCGCATACGTGCGTGTGTCAGGCTTATGGGGGCCTCGCGCACTTGGGAGGGCCCCCTCACGCACTCAGGCGTCCCCTCACGCACTCAGGCGTCCCCTCACGCACTCAGGCGTCCCCTCACGCACTCAGGCGTCCCCTCACGCACTCAGGCGTCCCCTCACGCACTCAGGCGTCCCCTCACGCACTCAGGCGTCCCCTCACGCACTCAGGCGTCCCCTCACGCACTCAGGCGTCCCCTCACGCACTCAGGCGTCCCCTCACGCACTCAGGCGTCCCCTCACGCACTCAGGCGTCCCCTCACGCACTCAGGCGTCCCCTCACGCACTCAGGCGTCCCCTCACGCACTCAGGCGTCCCCTCACGCACTCAGGCGTCCCCTCACGCACTCAGGCGTCCCCTCACGCACTCAGGCGTCCCCTCACGCACTCAGGGGGCCCCATCACGCACTCAGGCGGCCCCTCACGCACTCAGGCGGCCCCTCACGCACTCAGGAAGGCCCTCGCGCACTCCGGGAGGACGCAGCGAGGCGTGTGTGTAAGTATGGAGAAGTGTGTGTGTGTGATTGTCACAAATGGATGACAGTCAGCGGAAGGGCCGGGTGAGCTGTTAAGTGTTATAAGTTTGATTACGGCAACTGCTCCGGCTTCTCCCAAATGGCTGTCATTGTAGTGTGGGAGTATCACATTCACAGCCATGTTGCAGGAGGGCCTGAGCAACAGAGAGATGGGGTGGTGTGGGGACTGAGCAACAGAGAGATGGGGTGGTGTGGGATGGGGACTGAGCAACAGAGAGATGGGGTGGTGTGGGATGGGGACTGAGCAACAGAGAGATGGGATAGAAATGTTGCAAGCACAACAGGGAACGTCTTCAAGATGGAACCGGCAAGTTTCAGCTGAAATTACTGGATCCATCTGGCTGTGATGGCTATATGGGTCAATAGGCCACAGATACAAACAGCCTTATAGATCAAGAAAGCACCAGAAAACCACCCCCCAAGGCCAGGCTGTGATAGAAGAATTCTCGAAATCGTTCACAGGTAATCCAGTAATAATTCAGGTGCCTAAATAAATTATGAATGGAGACTGGGATAGGATACATTATATGGACTGCGAAGGTTCGCTATCAAAATAATACAGTACAACACGAACTGTATTTGCTTTGGGTTTAAAGTTAGTGTTTAGATTGTATTTTATCAGCAATTTTTTTCCCTATAAATAAGACAGGATACATTACGGAAAAGATATCTAGAGACATGAACATTTTGTAAGGCCAGAAGACACCAGGAGCAGCACCAGTAGCAGCACCAGTAGCAGCACCAGTAGCAGCACCAGTAGCAGCACCAGTAGCATCACCAGTAGCATCACCAGTAGCAGCACCAGTAGCAGCACCAGTAGCAGCACCAGTAGCATCACCAGTAGCAGCACCAGTAGCAGCACCAGTAGCAGCACCAGTAGCAGCACCAGTAGCAGCCCCAGTAGCAGCACCAGGAGCAGCACCAGTAGCAGCACCAGGAGCAGCACCAGTAGCAGCACCAGTAGCAATACCAGTAGCAGCACCAGTAGCAGCACCAGTAGCAGCACCAGTAGCAGCACCAGTAGCAGCACCAGTAGCAGCACCAGGAGCAGCACCAGTAGCAGCACCAGTAGCAGCACCAGTAGCATCACCAGTAGCAGCACCAGTAGCAGCACCAGTAGCAGCACCAGGAGCAGCACCAGGAGCAGCACCAGGAGCAGCACCAGGAGCAGCACCAGGAGCAGCACCAGGAGCAGCACCAGTAGCAGCACCAGTAGCAATACCAGTAGCAGCACCAGGAGCAGCACCAGTAGCAGCACCAGTAGCAGCACCAGTAGCAGCACCAGGAGCAGCACCAGGAGCAGCACCAGTAGCAGCACCAGTAGCATCACCAGTAGCATCACCAGTAGCATCACCAGTAGCAGCACCAGTAGCAGCACCAGTAGCATCACCAGTAGCATCACCAGTAGCAGCACCAGTAGCAGCACCAGTAGCAGCACCAGTAGCAGCACCAGTAGCATCACCAGTAGCAGCACCAGTAGCAGCACCATTAGCAGCACCAGTAGCTGTACCAGGAGCAGCACCAGTAGCGATATGTTACTGTATATACTAATAGTTGCAATTACGTTATGGCTAATTCAACTACTCTCGTTATGGAAGATGATCGGGTTACCTACCTTGTTACCTGCTTGCTTGGGTTAATTATGGATAATCACATAACCAGCTTCCCCATGTTGAATGTCGGCCAATTACTTGCAGGTGCTTCTGAAGGAGTCCTCGGACGCCGCTGTCAAGACGGCAGACTATGACGAGATATGGAATTATCAATTCAATATTGCAGCGCTGACACACGGCTGCAAATTACCGGAAAAAAGTACGATTGTAGGTTAATAAAATCTTGGGTTGATTCGGATTCGGGCTGAGGCCACCATCTTCGACTATTGCGGGAGGACGTCGTCCAATCAGAGGTGATGGGCTTTTAAGTGTGATGGACAGCTAGGGTGAGGTCCAATGACTGCTCCTTGCTCACAGGAAGGTGCCGTAGATAATGTCCAAAATCAGCCAATGAGGTACCAGTAGAGGCGTCGCTATACCGTAGTTCGTGTCCAAAATCAGCCAATGAGGTACCAGTAGAGGCGTCGCTATACCGTAGTTCGTATCCAAAATCAGCCAATGAGGGACCAGTAGAGGCGTCGCTATACCGTAGTTCGTGTCCAAAATCAGCCAATGAGGGACCAGTAGAGGCGTCGCTATACCGTAGTTCGTGTCCAAAATCAGCCAATGAGGTACCAGTAGAGGCGTCGCTATACCGTAGTTCGTATCCAAAATCAGCCAATGAGGGACCAGTAGAGGCGTCGCTATACCGTAGTTCGTGTCCAAAATCAGCCAATGAGGGACCAGTAGAGGCGTCGCTATACCGTAGTTCGTGTCCAAAATCAGCCAATGAGGGACCAGTAAAGACGTCGCTATACCGTAATTCGTAAGGCCTGCGGGCTGCTCCCAGCAACAGCCTGTTGGACCAAGTTATCACAAGTCGAGCCTGGGCTCAGGCCGGGCTCGGGGAGTAGAACAACTCCCAGAACCCTCTCCAGGTACACTCCAGTAATGGCTGGTGCGTATCGGTAACCATAGTTTACTGGAACTGGTAAACCTGTGAGAAGTGATTTACTATGTCTGGTTCTTATGATGTGCAATGCAGTGCACTATTGAAGAGCGTTAAGAGAACGATTATACTGTCTTGTGTTTAGCTGTGGTATTAAGTTGTGTGGTGTAGATGGGACCGACTCCACAGGCGGTGGTGTTACAGGCCATTCAGTGTGTGTTATATGGAATCAGATTACAATGACAGTGTTATTAGGGTGTAGGTTCGGTTGTGGTTTAGCATTGTAGTGTCCGTTCATGCCGTTTGGTGTTTACGTTGCTCGGTGTTTACGTTGCATTGGTGTTTACGTTGCTCGGTGTTTACGTTGCTCGGTGTTTACGTTGCTCGGTGTTTACGTTGCTCGGTGTTTACGTTGCTCGGTGTTTACGTTGCTCGGTGTTTACGTTGCTCGGTGTTTACGTTGCTCGGTGTTTACGTTGCTCGGTGTTTACGTTGCTCGGTGTTTACGTTGCATTGGGTGTCGTCACAGTGTCGTTGGATACTGTGTGATTCACCGTAGTGTCGCACGGTGTGGCGGTGGGGGCAGTGTAGTGATGGCACCCGCTGTAAATTATTTTCTCATCAGCGCTCGATTATAACAGTTTAATTTGGCGTGAATAATGGCGCCGTAAAGTGTGGGGGGGATGATTTAGGAGGGTGAGGCCCGTATCAGTGCATGGCGTGGCTCTGCACACTGTTTATTGTAGACTGCTCTCTGTTGCCTCTCCCTCATGGCTACTCAACTGTTTGGGCCTGCAGGATCGATCCCCGCTTCACTAGCCTGTATTCACCTAGTTAGATTCACCTAGTTGTGTTTGCGGGGGATGAGCTTTGCTCTTTCGGCCCGCCTCTCAACTGTCAATCAACTGTTTACTAACTACTACTTTTTTTCAACACACACACCCCCAGGAAGCAGCCCGTGACAGCTGACTAACTCCCATGTACCTATTTACTGCTATACTGCTAGGTAACAGGGGCATTCAGGGTGAAAGAAACTTTGCCCATTTGTTTCTGCCTGGTGCGGGAATCGAACCCGCGCCACAGAATTACGAGTCCTGCGCGCTATCCACCAGGCTACCAGGCCCCTGTGTGTGTGTGTGTGTGTGTGTGTGTGTGTGTGTGGGGGGGGGGGGGGGGAAGCGATGAAGGCAATCAGTAGTAACCCAACACCAGCAGCCATTCACAGGAAGCAAAAACTGCTTGACAAAGTGTGTCACAAACCCCGAATAGTACGGCTGGTGTATATCTTCCAGACGCATGGGTCTGGGCACTGGGTCTCTTCCCCTCCCTCCCTCATTATTCGCCTCCCTCTCCCCTCACTAGCTCCAACGATAGAGGGGATTACCCTCACAGTGTGAGGCGGACGGTGTCGCGGCCACGGGGGAAATTGATCCCCTCTGCCATAGCCTAAGTGTAATGCATTGAGGAAATCAATATTGAGAGAGATCAATCTTCATTGCAATCTCAATTGCCAGTTCCTTGCGTCACCTCCCCCCCCCCCTCCGTGTCTCATGGCTTCCCTGGCTCTATCCACCACATATCCTGAGGTTACATCCACCACCACATCACCACATAGCCTAGCGCCGCCACTACCTCATATCCTACATATCCTGGCTGAGGAAATGTCAAAATAGGAGATATTCGCGCTCAGACATTGCTCTAGAATGTGAAGTGGCTGTAATACGAGCAAGACATGAATATGAAATGAGGTTTGCTTTTGTAATTCGGATAAGATCTTACTTATATCTTTCTTACTTACTTACTTATATATATAAGATCTTACTTACACGACTTACGGTGTCGTGATTGTGTGTTGACAGTGTGAACGAGCTGGGCTCTCCAGTAGGGTTATAATTCTCTTGTGTATGGAACTGTATTTTGTTTGTGTGTGTGTGTTCTCTGTGCGTGCGTGTGAGAGGAGGGCGCACGCAATGGAGTCCATACCTAGTGGTGCGTGTCTCTGGAGAGGGATTATCTTGAGATTGTCTTGAGATGATTTCGGGGCTTTTTTTTTAGTGTCCCCGTGGCCCGGTCGTCGACCAGGCCTCCACCCCCAGGAAGCAGCCCGTGACAGCTGACTAATACCCAGGTACCTATTTTACTGCTAGGTAACAGGGGCATAGGGTGAAAGAAGCTCTGCCCATTGTTTCTCGCCGGCGCCTGGGATGGAACCCAGGACCACAGGATCACAAGTCCAGCGTGCTGTCCGCTCGGCCGACCGGCTCCCCAATGTCACGCACCCCAGGGAGGGGAATGTCACGCCCCCCAGAGCCTTACGTCACTCTGGGGACGTGAGTCGTGTCTGCATTTGAGGGGTCCAGTCACCCGTTGAATTATCCTGCATAAAAACGAATGAACAAAGGAAAAAAAGTTAAGAATAAAAACCACCGTTGTTTTGACTTTTAACTCAACATAGCCGGCAATTTCAATTGAGTGCTTCCTGTCAGAGCCGAGCACCGTGATTGCTGGACCGGAGCGAAGCCAAACACCACAGACCATCGTTGAAAAGTGGAATTTAATAACTTTGTGCGCGTTTTATTAATTGTTTTAACACATACTATGCATGCGGTCGGCCGAGCGGACAGCACGCTGGACTTGTGATCCTGTGGTCCTGGGTTCGATCCCAGGCGCCGGCGAGAAACAATGGGCAGAGTTTCTTTCACCCTATGCCCCTGTTACCTAGCAGTAAAATAGGTACCTGGGTGTTAGTCAGCTGTCACGGGCTGCTTCCTGGGGGTGGAGGCCTGGTCGAGGACCGGGCCGCGGGGACCTAAAAAGCCCCGAAATCATCTCAAGATAACCTCAAGATGGTAATGCAGTCACACGCAATTCGGTACCGGCAATACTTATTTAACTAATATATTTTAGCGTATGCATCTATTCGTCTATCCTAGAATATATGAAAGGGTGTATTATACTGTCTGCCCTGGTTTGTGTCTCGGAGAGGCTGCAGGATCCAAGTTCAGTAGAACTTCTGGTTTCAACTGTTTTACCATGTAGCTCAGTCGATTAAGGCAGCGTCTGGGAAGCTCTGGGACGTAGGTTCGAATCCTCGTCACGGCCTTTGTGGATTTGTTTATTATTTGTTCATATATGATAAAATTCCCCATCTCGTAGGATGGTTAGTTATACAAGGGGCCTATGAACACTATAATCTATATTGGCAAACTTTAGGGGCAGAGACTTATGTGTATCAGTCTACGGATTCCACAACCCATGTTTTGTTTACTTTTATTTCACCGGGTTAGTACCATGCCATCTTGAGGTTATCTTGAGATGATTTCGGGGCTTTAGTGTCCCCACGGCCCGGTCCTCGACCAGGCCTCCACCCCCAGGAAGCAGCCCGTGACAGCTGACTAGCACCCAGGTACCTATTTACTGCTAGGTAACAGAGGCATAGGGTGAAAGAAACTCTGCCCATTGTTTCTCGCCGGCGCCTGGGATCGAACCCAGGACCACAGGATCACAAGTCCAGTGTGCTGTTCGCTCGGCCGACCTGCCATCCCCCTAAAAATGAGATTGTACTTAAAGCATCCTTATGCTTTAAGTACGGTTCAAACATTTATCAATGTTTGAACCGAATTTATCAATGTTTTTCCCTTATGTGTAGTGGAACGTCGTATAAAGACGACGGTTCAAACATCAATGTTTGAACATTAATAAATGTTCAAACTATCTCATTTGGTCGTATAATATGTATTTTTGGGACCAATAAAATACACCATTTTGGACTATTAGTTTTATAGTCAGAGTAATAAAAACTAAATCTAAATTTGAACATTACCTGGCCTCTACTAGAGCACATGTATGTACTTTATTAGACCTAACATAGCGTGTATTAGGATTGTTTTGATAGGTTCTTGAACTCAATTTCCGAATTTCTGGCGTGCCATTTGAGTTAATTAAATTATACAAAACACGTTTTTTTGGGAGGGTCCAGTTTGACCAAATAGTTATTGAAAGTTAGATATAGAGACCAATATTAATTATTGATCTCTTCATATAGAGACCAATATTACAAGACCTAGTCGTGGATAGTCGTTAAGGACAGGGGTCTTAAGAAGACCTTGACAAGGCCGCCTACAGACGCCCTAAGGACATCTACTTTTATTTGTAGATGTCACTTTAGGACTATCATGCAGCCACACGTGTAAACGATAACTCTTCATTCAGATGGTCGTCGTCATTCACTGGAAGATAACACTGTTATCACATACGGGAACGATAACAAACTTTTCCTAGGTGTTAGTGATGATGTAAGTAGTTATTCCGAACTGAACCGGACCAAACCGTTTGTGCAAAAGTGTCAATTAGTCCTGTATAGGTTACACTCCGGCACACTCATAGGGGCAACCCGGCCTCTTAACACGTCGCATTTTGACGTACACTCTACCTAAGGTCTAAAAACCGTCGTACTAAAAGAAAATGGAAGCGGCTCGCGAAATTGACATAATGTCCCGTTTTCTGTTTTGGGTCCTCAGGTAGGTTAGGATAAGGGCATTTTAGTACGACTGCTTTTTGACAGTTGGGAAACCTTAGGAGGCCGGGTTTCGTAGGGAGGAGGTGCCAGAGAGGAGGTGCCAGAGAGAGGTGCCAGCCACCCAGGCAGTTACCAAATTGGAAACCGAACAATGAGAGGGTCGTAACTTAGGGGTAGAGTCCTTGTGGGAGGTCGAGGAGAACATTATTTGACAGTCTTACGATGTTTAACTGCTTGACGGCCACGGGGCCAAGTGTGGCGGAGGTGGTGGTGTTGACGGCTTGTGTGGGACACCTTGTTTGGTGACCTGTCAGTGGGACACTTTGTGTGGTGACCTGGCTGTGGGACACCTTGTTTGGTGACCTGGCTGTGGGACACCTTGTTTGGTGACCTGTCAGTGGGACACTTTGTGTGGTGACCTGTCAGTGGGACACCTTGTTTGGTGACCTGTCAGTGGGACACCTTGTGTGGTGACCTGTCAGTGGGACACCTTGTGTGGTGACCTGTCAGTGGGACACCTTGTGTGGTGACCTGTCAGTGGGACACCTTGTGTGGTGACCTGTCAGTGGGACACCTTGTGTGGTGACCTGTCAGTGGGACACCTTGTGTGGTGACCTGTCAGTGGGACACCTTGTGTGGTGACCTGTCAGTGGGACACCTTGTGTGGTGACCTGTCAGTGGGACACCTTGTGTGGTGACCTGTCAGTGGGACACCTTGTGTGGTGACCTGTCAGTGGGACACCTTGTGTGGTGACCTGTCAGTGGGACACCTTGTGTGGTGACCTGTCAGTGGGACACCTTGTGTGGTGACCTGTCAGTGGGACACCTTGTGTGGTGACCTGTCAGTGGGACACCTTGTGTGGTGACCTGTCAGTGGGACATCTTGTGTGGTGACCTGGCTGTGGGACACCTTGTGTGGTGACCTGTCAGTGGGACATCTTGTGTGGTGACCTGTCAGTGGGACATTGTTTGGTGACCTGTCAGTCTTGCTGCACATACAGTTATGGGTGGGTGTGTGTGTGCGTGTGTGTGTGTGGGTGTGTGTCTACATATATGTGGGTGTGTGTCTGCGTGTGTGTGGGTGTGTCTACATATATGTGGGTGTGTGTCTGCGTGTGTGTGGGTGTGTCTACATATATGTGGGTGTGTGTCTGTGTGGGTGTGTGTCTACATATATGTGGGTGTGTGTCTGTGTGGGTGTGTGTCTACATATATGTGGGTGTGTGTGTGCGTGTGTGTGTGAGTGTGTGTCTACATATATGTGGGTGTGTGTCTGCGTGTGTGTGGGTGTGTCTACATATATGTGGGTGTGTGTGTGCGTGTGTGTGGGTGTGTCTACATATATGTGGGTGTGTGTCTGCGTGTGTGTGGGTGTGTCTACATATATGTGGGTGTGTGTGTGCGTGTGTGTGTGGGTGTGTGTCTACATATATGTGGGTGTGTGTCTGCGTGTGTGTGGGTGTGTCTACATATATGTGGGTGTGTGTCTGCGTGTGTGGGTGTGTGTCTGCGTGAGTGTGGGTGTGTGTCTGCATATATGTGGGTGTGTGTCTGCGTGAGTGTGGGTGTGTGTCTGCATATATGTGGGTGTGTGTCTGCATATATGTGGGTGTGTGTCTGCATATATGTGGGTGTGTGTCTGCGTGAGTGTGGGTGTGTGTCTGCATATATGTGGGTGTGTGTCTGCATATATGTGGGTGTGTGTCTGCATATATGTGGGTGTGTGTCTGCGTGAGTGTGGGTGTGTGTCTGCATATATGTGGGTGTGTGTCTGCGTATATGTGGGTGTGTGTCTGCGTGAGTGTGGGTGTGTGTCTGCATATATGTGGGTGTGTGTCTGCGTATATGTGGGTGTGTGTCTGCATATATGTGGGTGTCTGCGTATATGTGGGTGGGTGTCTGCGTATATGTGGGTGGGTGTCTGCGTATATGTGGGTGTGTGTCTACATATATGTGGGTGTGTCTGCGTGTGTGTGGGTGTGTCTACATATATGTGGGTGTGTGTCTGCGTATATGTGGGTGTGTGTCTGCATATATGTGGGTGTGTGTCTGCATATATGTGGGTGTCTGCGTATATGTGGGTGGGTGTCTGCGTATATGTGGGTGTGTGTCTGCGTATATGTGGGTGGGTGTCTGCGTATGTGTGCTCATGCATGGATGCTGTAGTTTGCTCACATTAGTGCATATAGTCACGGTGTATGCTGTACATGGATGGCAACCTTATCTTGCAGTTACCTTGCGATGATTTCGGGGCTCAACGTCCCCGCGGCCCGGTCTTCGACCAGACCTTGTGGTTGCTGGACTGGTCAACCAGGCTGTTGAACGCGGCTGTTCGCAGCCTGGCGTGATGTGAGTGCTATCGGTCTGTAATTTTTTGCCTCTGCCTTATTTCCTCCTTTATAGAGTGGTGTTATCTGCTGTTTTTAGTATGTCAGGGATAACGCCAGTATCTAGGTCTTGTATCCAAAGAATGTGAAGGGCCTGCGACTGTTTTTTTTAGTTCTTGATGGATATAGAGTTCCAAGAATCAGGGAGTGTATAGTGTTCAGAGTGTATAGTCACACTATCTATGGCTTGACCACAATCCAATCGGGATAGGGTGATATCTGATATATGATTTGATTTTGGTATCACATTATGGTTGATACGTTGGTATCAAAGGTTATGGTGCCTTTGGGGGGACGCTAAGCCCCGAAACACCTCAAGGTAACCTCAAGGTAAAGTGGTATTACCATAAACAATAGTATGGCCTAAATGTAAAACTCATTGATGTCATGCACAATGATGCCATCTTGGGTTGTTCTCAGACTGTAACAGTTGGTATGATGAAGAACTAAGACTAAGCTTAGTGTGTGCCAACTCAAGCTGTTCTCTCCGTTGTCTCCATACAATGCGTAGAAATACAATGTCTCCATAAGTCTCCATACAATGTGAAGAAAACTCCATTCGATGCGTAGCTCAGTCTCAAGCCAAAAAGCTTATGAAATTGAATGTTTCTCTTAATTTTGAAAACACTTGACTACATTCTGCCATAGGAAGATACGGAAGTCTCTGTTCATTATACACCCATCATTGTACAGCAAATGTATAACACTGAAAATATGAGATGCATACCACTAGAAACTGTTGAATCATCTTGAAAATCTCAATCTAACTGAATATTATGTTTCTATTGATGGCTCTTGTGTTCACTGGCACAGGTAGAACAGGTTGTGCATGTGCAATATATAAACCAAACGAAATAATCCTATCATCTTGAGGTTATCTTGAGATGATTTCGGGGCTTTTTTTAGTGTCCCCGCGGCTCGGTCCTCGACCAGGCCTCCACCCCCCAGGAAGCAGCCCGTGACAGCTGACTAACACCCAGGTACCTATTTACTGCTAGGTAACAGGGACATTCAGGGTGAAAGAAACTTTGCTCATTTGTTTCT
>NC_091225.1:21689880-21759880 GCF_040958095.1 Procambarus clarkii
TGAGGATGTTAGGACATTGAAGAGCCCTCACCAGTTCCCGCGAGCGATCCCAACGTCATTAAAATATCGTACTAAAGTGCCCTATCCTAACCTACCAGAGGACCCACGAATAGAAAACGGGATATGTCAATTTCGCGAGCCGCTAATATTTTCTACTACAATAGATTTTTTGCCTTATATAGAGTATACGTCAAAATACACGCTCTATTATGAGGAGGGGATGTATTATTAAAATTTATTGACAAAATTGAAAAGCAAAATGCAGATGTTGTATTCTCAGACTTTACAAAGGCGTTCGATAAATGTGACCATGGGAGTGATAGTCCATAAAATGAGATCAATAGGAATAATGGGTAAAGTGGGGCGTTAGATTTTCAACTTTGTGTCAAAGGAAAAAAATAAGACCAAGCCCAAGTGCAGTGAAAAGCTCTGTACCCCAGGGCACAGTCATTGCAATATTGCTCTGTACCCCAGGGCACAGTCCTTGCACTTCTGCTCTGTACCCCAGGGCACAGTCCTTGCACCGCTGCTCTGTACCCCAGGGCACAGTCCTTGCACTTCTGCTCTGTACCCCAGGGCACAGTCCTTGCACCGCTGCTCTGTACCCCAGGGCACAGTCCTTGCACCGCTGCTCTGTACCCCAGGGCACAGTCCTTGCACCGCTGCTCTGTACCCCAGGGCACAGTCCTTGCACCGCTGCTCTGTACCCCAGGGCATAGTCCTTGCACCGCTGCTCTGTACCCCCAGGGCACAGTCCTTGCACCACTGCTCTGTACCCCAGGGCACAGTCCTTGCACCACTGCTCTGTACCCCAGGGTACAGTCCTTGCACTGCTGCTCTGTACCCCAGGGCACAGTCCTTGCACCGCTGCTCTGTACCCCAGGGCATAGTCCTTGCACCGCTGCTCTGCACCCCAGGGCACAGTCCTTGCACCGCTGCTCTGTACCCCAGGGCACAGTCCTTGCAACGCTGCTCTGTACCCCAGGGAACAGTCCTTGCACAGCTGCTCTGTACCCCAGGGCACAGTCCTTGCAACGCTGCTCTGTACCCCAGGGAACAGTCCTTGCACCACTGCTTTGTACCCCAGGGCACAGTCCTTGCACCGCTGCTCTGTACCCCAGGGCACAGTCCTTGCACCGCTGCTCTGTACCCCAGGGCACAGTCCTTGCACCGCTGCTCTGTACCCCAGGGCACAGTCCTTGCACCGCTGCTCTGTACCCCAGGGCACAGTCCTTGCACCGCTGCTCTGTACCCCAGGGCACAGTCCTTGCACCACTGCTCTGTACCCCAGGGCACAGTACTTGCACCGCTGCTCTGTGCCCCAGGGCACAGTCCTTGCACCGCTGCTCTGTACCCCAGGGAACAGTCCTTGCACCACTGCTGTTTCTCATTCTTATCTCGGATGTAGACAAAAATAAGAGTCACAGCTTTGTGTCATCTTTTTTAGATGATACAAAAATCAGTAAGAAATTTGGCACTGTAGAAGACACAGGCAGATATTAATCTTCGATTGGGCAACAGTAAATAATATGATGTTTAACGGTGACAAGTTCCAGGTACTGAGGTATGGTGGAAACGAGGAACTTGCACGAAACACAAGGTACAGGACACAGACCTACTCATAGAAGGAAAGTAACATGTAAAAGACCTGGGAATTATGATGTCTGACGACCTGACGTTTAGTGAACATAACCGAGCCAATATACTGGAATGAAAGACACGGCAGGAAATGCAGAATAGAACCAGTGAGGAGTAGAGGTGCCATAGGCACACTCAGAGAACACTGAACATCAGAGGTCCACAGCTGTTCAACACCCTCCCAGCAAGCATTAGAAATATTGCCGGAACGAAGATGGATGTATTCAAAATGCACTTGAACAGGTTCTTGCAAGACGTGCCGGAACAATTGGGCTGTAGTGAATATGAGGGCCTGCGGACCGCTCCAGAGCAACAGCCTGTTGGACCAAGTTATCACAAATCAAGCCTGGCTCCGGGCCGGGCTCAGGGGAATAGAAGGACTCTAGAAACCTTCCACAGGTATGGCTGTTGCAGGTACTGCCGCCCTGCCGGGGGGGGGGGGGCGGCTGCATGCATTGTTACAGCCACAATCAATATCCTGCCTCACCGGGACTCCAAAAGCCTCCCTCACATAGAATTTAAAATGAATTTATTTTCCTGTTCCCAGGAAACCGGTTAGATCCTGGTTTGACTGGCCTGGTATGTCTGCGTTATTTTACCAGGCTTGACAGTCGCCACGATCACCAGGCTTGACAGTCCCCATGATCACCAGGCTTGACAGTCGCCGCGATCACCAGGCTTGACAGTCCCCATGATCACCAGGCTTGACAGTCGCCATGATCACCAGGCTTGACAGTCGCCATGATCACCAGGCTTGACAGTCGCCACGATCACCAGGCTTGACAGTCGCCACGATCACCAGGCTTGACAGTCGCCACGATCACCAGGCTTGACAGTCGCCACGATCACCAGGCTTGACAGTCGCCACGATCACCAGGCTTGACAGTCACCACGATCACCAGGCTTGACAGTCCCCATGATCACCAGGCTTGACAGTCGCCATGATCACCAGGCTTGACAGTCGCCATGATCACCAGGCTTGACAGTCGCCACGATCACCAGGCTTGACAGTCGCCACGATCACCAGGCTTGACAGTCGCCACGATCACCAGGCTTGACAGTCGCCACGATCACCAGGCTTGACAGTCGCCATGATCACCAGGCTTGACAGTCGCCATGATCACCAGGCTTGACGGTCGCCATGATCACCAGGCTTGACGGTCGCCATGATCACCAGGCTTGACGGTCGCCATGATCACCAGGCTTGACAGTCGCCACGATCACCAGGCTTGACGGTCGCCACGATCACCAGGCTTGACGGTCGCCACGATCACCAGGCTTGACGGTCGCCACGATCACCAGGCTTGACGGTCGCCACGATCACCAGGCTTGACGGTCGCCACGATCACCAGGCTTGACGGTCGCCACGATCACCAGGCTTGACGGTCGCCACGATCACCAGGCTTGACGGTCGCCACGATCACCAGGCTTGACGGTCGCCACGATCACCAGGCTTGACGGTCGCCACGATCACCAGGCTTGACGGTCGCCACGATCACCAGGCTTGACGGTCGCCACGATCACCAGGCTTGACGGTCGCCACGATCACCAGGCTTGACGGTCGCCACGATCACCAGGCTTGACGGTCGCCACGATCACCAGGCTTGACGGTCGCCACGATCACCAGGCTTGACGGTCGCCACGATCACCAGGCTTGACGGTCGCCACGATCACCAGGCTTGACGGTCGCCACGATCACCAGGCTTGACGGTCGCCACGATCACCAGGCTTGACGGTCGCCACGATCACCAGGCTTGACGGTCGCCACGATCACCAGGCTTGACGGTCGCCACGATCACCAGGCTTGACGGTCGCCACGATCACCAGGCTTGACGGTCGCCACGATCACCAGGCTTGACGGTCGCCACGATCACCAGGCTTGACGGTCGCCACGATCACCAGGCTTGACGGTCGCCACGATCACCAGGCTTGACGGTCGCCACGATCACCAGGCTTGACGGTCGCCACGATCACCAGGCTTGACGGTCGCCACGATCACCAGGCTTGACGGTCGCCACGATCACCAGGCTTGACGGTCGCCATGATCACCAGGCTTGACGGTCGCCACGATCACCAGGCTTGACGGTCGCCACGATCACCAGGCTTGACGGTCGCCACGATCACCAGGCTTGACGGTCGACACGATCACCAGGCTTGACGGTCGCCACGATCACCAGGCTTGACGGTCGCCACGATCACCAGGCTTGACGGTCGCCACGATCACCAGGCTTGACGGTCGACATGATCACCAGGCTTGACGGTCGCCACGATCACCGGGCTTGACGGTCGCCACGATCACCGGGCTTGACGGTCGCCACGATCACCGGGCTTGACGGTCGCCACGATCACCGGGCTTGACGGTCGCCACGATCACCGGGCTTGACGGTCGCCACGATCACCGGGCTTGACGGTCGCCACGATCACCGGGCTTGACGGTCGCCACGATCACCGGGCTTGACGGTCGCCACGATCACCAGGCTTGACGGTCGCCACGATCACCAGGCTTGACGGTCGCCACGATCACCAGGCTTGACGGTCGCCACGATCACCAGGCTTGACGGTCGCCACGATCACCAGGCTTGACGGTCGCCACGATCACCAGGCTTGACGGTCGCCACGATCACCAGGCTTGACGGTCGCCACGATCACCAGGCTTGACGGTCGCCACGATCACCAGGCTTGACGGTCGCCACGATCACCAGGCTTGACGGTCGCCACGATCACCAGGCTTGACGGTCGCCACGATCACCAGGCTTGACGGTCGCCACGATCACCAGGCTTGACAGTCGCCACGATCACCAGGCTTGACAGTCGCATAACGACTATTCGTTACTATTTCATACTAGAATAGTATGTATTAGTACTAACTACCGTTAGTAGTGTTCCATTTAGTCGAGTATGGAACACTGGCCATTATGTGAGCCTCGTTTAGTGATAATATCTCAATACTTTACGTGAATTTGCTGTTCCCGGTGGTGAAAATTGCAGTCAGAAGTTCCGGGTTCCAGTTTGATGATGGATGGGTAGACGCGTTTCTATATATCATCCTGACCATCCCCACCGCTGCTTGCACCATTGCACACCAGATTGACATGTTGCAGATGGACAGTTGTCCCGCGAAATGAGAGTGGTTCCATACAGTGAGAGGTCGGCGCTTCGTTAATTGGCGGTTCATCATCGACCCGATATTTGCAAGAGTATAGAACCGGTGTAAACGTTTTTTTTGGAGATTTTTTCAGTGAAGCTAGTAGAAGCCAGGAATGAGGATTCGAACCTGCGCGGGGCTGGGTACTCCCAAGCATACGCGTTAAGCCACTCGGCCATGATATGATTGAGTTTTCAGGCCTGAGATTCAGAAGGTCAGGCACCAGTGCCAGCCTGGGTGTAGAGAGGCACTGAACAGCCTGTTAGGGGTCAATGGGGTCTGAGTACTAGTCTAACTTCTGCTCTTTATGGTAATTGACTGTCAGAAACGCCTCGTTCGTTAGACTTAAGACTGCAGTCTTCCGGGCATTCTAACCTTCTTTCATACTTTCGGTCTTAAAATGAGTACAATAATTACACTGTGTAGGTACACGAAGAATTACAGCTTGTGTGTGTGTGTGTGTGTGTGTGTGTGTGTGTGTGTGTGTGTGTGTGTGTGTGTGTGTGTGTGTGTGTGTGTGTGTGTGTGTGTGTGTACGAAACCATGTTTCCTTCGAGTTGGGGGGGGGGGTACACACAAGATCAGTCTCTCCCAACTGGGTATAAACATTCTAATCGTAAGTTTTACGTTAATAGTGTATGCAGAATACGTACCTTCCGTTTTACGATGCAAATAATTGGATTTCCTTGTAAATACTGTGTCTAAGTGATCCTAGGATCCACTCGTCATAGGAGCTGTCACCTTGTTATGCCGGGATATAGCACCTGTCAGTCTTGTGAGAATGTCACTAGGTGGTTTCTTATCAGTCATTGGTTTCTATCATTTGGTCTCTATCTTGGAAGTACAACGTCACCTCCTTGGTATGCTGTCAGAGACATTTGTAACTATCTTCTTCTTGGGGGTTATCTTGAGATGATTTCGGGGCTTATTGTCCCCGCGGCCCGGTCCTCGACCAGGCCTCAACCCCCAGGAAGCACCCCGTGACAGCTGACTATCTCCCAGGTACCTATTTACTGCTAGGCAACAGGGGCCATCAAGGTGAAAGAAACTCTGCCCAGGGACCAGTCATTGAATCACTTTTGACTTTTCAAGGTTTTAATGAACTTTTATAATTATTTAAGTTATTGCGGTCTAGTTCTTTTTGGTGTTTATAGACACCAAAACGTTTATATAGATAAATATAGACGTTTATATTTCGTGTGTTGTTGTCCGGTTCTTCTTCTGAACATCTGTTCTTTTGTTCACTTGTTCGTTCGCCATATCCGTTCATTTTTTGTCCATAGTTATGTTGTTTTAATCTTCCGTAGCTTGGAATTCTTCCTAGGCCTCCTCGGCCTATTCCGGGTGACGTAACCTCAGTCCTTCTATACCCTAGTCTGAGTGCTGGCTGGTGTCAGGTGGAACACCTGCCCCAGCTGGTGTCAGCGGCACCTGAGCCACCTGGTGTCGCCTCCTACATTCAGAGACCCGCCAGCAAGGTATTATAGATCATGGTCACCTGTTGTGTATTTATGGAGCTTGTGTGTTTGTGTAATTTTTTTATTTTTGATATGTGCGACATGTACTCCTTTCCCTATTTTGGTAAAGCTGATTAGCGGGGCATTCCCCCCCTCCCCCCATTCCTTCCCCCCCATTCCTTCCCTCCCCATTCCTTCCCTCCCACCATTCCTTCCCTCCCCCCATTCCTTCCCTCCCCCCATTCCTTCCCTCCCCCCATTCCTTCCCTCCCACCATTCCTTCCCTCCCTCCCCCATTCCTTCCCTCCCCCCATTCCTTCCCTCCCCCCATTCCTTCCCTCCCCCCATTCCTTCCCTCCCACCATTCCTTCCCTCCCCCCATTCCTTCCCTCCCCCCATTCCTTCCCTCCCACCATTCCTTCCCCCCCCCCATTCCTTCCCTCCCCCCATTCCTTCCCTCCCACCATTCCTTCCCTCCCACCATTCCTTCCCTCCCCCCCATTCCTTCCCTCCCCCCATTCCTTCCCTCCCCCCATTCCTTCCCTCCCCCCATTCCTTCCCCCCCCCATTCCTTCCCCCCCCCATTCCTTCCCTCCCACCATTCCTTCCCTCCCCCCCATTCCTTCCCTCCCCCCCCATTCCTTCCCTCCCCCCATTCCTTCCCTCCCCCCATTCCTTCCCTCCCACCATTCCTTCCCTCCCACCATTCCTTCCCCCCCCCATTCCTTCCCTCCCCCCATTCCTTCCCTCCCACCATTCCTTCCCCCCCCATTCCTTCCCTCCCCCCATTCCTTCCCTCCCCCATTCCTTCCCTCCCCCCATTCCTTCCCTCCCACCATTCCTTCCCCCCCCCATTCCTTCCCTCCCCCCATTCCTTCCCTCCCACCATTCCTTCCCTCCCACCATTCCTTCCCCCCCCCATTCCTTCCCTCCCACCATTCCTTCCCCCCCCCATTCCTTCCCCCCCCATTCCTTCCCTCCCCCCATTCCTTCCCTCCCACCATTCCTTCCCCCCCCATTCCTTCCCTCCCACCATTCCTTCCCTCCCCCCATTCCTTCCCTCCCCCCCCATTCCTTCCCTCCCACCATTCCTTCCCTCCCCCCATTCCTTCCCCACCATTCCTTCCCTCCCCCCCCATTCCTTCCCTCCCACCATTCCTTCCCTCCCCCCATTCCTTCCCTCCCACCATTCCTTCCCCCCCCCCCATTCCTTCCCTCCCCCCATTCCTTCCCTCCCACCATTCCTTCCCTCCCCCCATTCCTTCCCTCCCCCCCCATTCCTTCCCTCCCACCATTCCTTCCCTCCCCCCATTCCTTCCCCACCATTCCTTCCCTCCCCCCCCATTCCTTCCCTCCCACCATTCCTTCCCTCCCCCCATTCCTTCCCTCCCACCATTCCTTCCCCCCCCCCATTCCTTCCCTCCCCCCATTCCTTCCCTCCCACCATTCCTTCCCCCCCCCCCCATTCCTTCCCTCCCACCATTCCTTCCCTCCCACCATTCCTTCCCTCCCCCCATTCCTTCCCTCCCTCCCCCATTCTTTTCCCCCCCCTCCCCCATTCTTTCCCCCCCTCCCCCATTCCTTCCCCCCTCCCCCATTCCTTCCCCCCTCCCCCATTCCTTCCCCCCCTCCCCCCCTCCCCCATTCCTTCCCCCCCTCCCCCATTCCTTCCCCCCCTCCCCCATTCCTTCCCCCCCTCCCCCATTCCTTCCCCCCCTCCCCCCCTCCCCCATTCCTCCCCCCCTCCCCCATTCCTTCCCCCCTCCCCCATTCCTTCCCCCCTCCCCCATTCCTTCCCCCCTCCCCATTCCTTCTCCCCCCCATTCCTTCTCCCCCCCATTCGCTTCCCCTATTTCCTTCCCCCATTCCAGAATCGAGAATATTTTTTGACAGGATCGCGCGTTTTTTGGGGGGAGTAAATTCCTGTTGTTATCTTAAGATGATTTCGGGGCTTAGCGTCCCCGCGGCCCGGTCCTCGACCAGGCCTCCTATTTGTTACACACCCCCTGGAAGCAGCCTTTTACTCCTAGGTGAACAGGATCATCAGGGGTGAAATTTGCCCAATTTGTTTCCCCCTTCGCCGGGGATCGAACCCGGAACCTTAAGACTACAAATCCCGAATGCTGTCCACTCAGCCGTCAGGCCCCCAGGTCAGGTCAGCCGTGGTGGTGGTGGGTAATTACCTATAAGTACTTACCTATCAGTGTCTACGGGGGAGAGTAAGGTCTAGCTCTATATACACACTGGAGTCACACTTAAGTAATGTATCGAGGTGAAAATTGTATTTTCTATTTACAACTGGCATTTACAGCCTGGGCTTCGGGGTCACATGTTTTTCTGACATAATTTATGTGTTTGCGTTTGTAAATCATTATTATAGTTTGGCCTCGTAATATTAGTGTGTGTGTGTGTGTGTGTGTGTGTGTGTGTGTGTGTGCTGGCCTAGTGGTGCTTGCGGGGGTTGAGCTTTGGCTCTTTGGTCCCGCCTCTCAACTATCAATCAATGGTGTACAGGTTCCTGAGCCTATTGGGTTCTACCATATCTACATTTGAAACTGTGTATGGAGTCAGCCTCCACCAAATCACTGCCTAATGCATTCCATTTGTCAACCACTCTGACACTAAAAAAGTTCTTTCTAATATCTCTGTGGCTCATTTGGGCACTCAAGATAGAAAGGTGGGTATGTGTGTGTGTGTGTGTGTGTGTGTGTGTGTGTGTGTGTGTGTGTGTGTGTGTGTGTGTGTGTGTGTACTCACCTAGATGTGCTTGCAGGGCGGGGCTAGACTCTTAGCCCCACCTTCTGAACGTTCTTAGATTAATGCAATAACGCTCACACTTTTATCATATTTACATTACAAAATGTGAATCCAATTAGCTTCAACGACTTTCACGTGTACCATGTGCCATTTGTTGATAAAAAGAACTTTTCAGTATAATTTTTATGTCACTGGCTCATGTGTGTCTAGTTTCTATCTGTGACTTGTTCTACTGTTCTTAGCCTGGTTGATACCTGGTTGATTGATGGAGTTCTGGGAGTTCTTCTACTCCCCAAGCCCGGCCCGAGGCCAGGCTCGACTTGTGAGAGTTTGGTCCACCAGGCTGTTGCTTGGAGCGGCCCGCAGGGCCACGTACCCACCACAGCCCGGCTGATCCGGAACTTCTCTTAGAAAACCGTCCAGTTTTCTCTTGAAGATGTCCACGGTTGTTCCGGCAATATTTCTTATGCTCGCTGGGAGGACGTTGAACAACCGCGGACCCCTGATGTTTATACAGTGCTCTCTGATTGTGCCTATGACACCTCTGCTCTTCACAGGTTCAATCTTGCATTTTCTTCCATATCGTTCACTCCAGTACGTTGTTATTTTACTGTGTAGATTTGGGACCTGACCCTCCAGTATTTTCCAGGTGTATATTATTTGGTATCTCTCTCGTCTCCTTTCTAGAGAGTACATTTGGAGAGCTTTGAGACGATCCCAATAATTTAGGTGTTTTATCTCGTCTATGCGTGCCGTATATGTTCTCTGTATTCCCTCTATTTCAGCAATCTCTCCTGCTCTGAAGGGGGAAGTGAGTACTGAGCAGTACTCGAGACGGGACAGCACAAGTGACTTGAAGAGTACAACCATTGTGATGGGATCCCTGGATTTGAAAGTTCTCGTAATCCATCCGATCATTTTTCTGGCTGACGCGATATTTGCTTGGTTATGCTCCCTAAACGTTAGATCGTCGGACATCATTATTCCCAAATCCTTGACATGCTGTTTTCCTACTATGGGAAGATTTGATTGTGTTTTGTACCCTGTATTATGTTTCAGATCCTCATTTTTGCCGTACCTGAGTACCTGAAATTTATCACTGTTAAACATCATGTTATTTTCTGCTGCCCAGTCGAAAACTTTGTTGACATCTGCTTGTAGTTTTTCAATGTCTTCAGCAGAGGTAATTTTCATGCTGATTTTTGTGTCATCTGCAAAGGACGAACAATGAACAATAGCGTTGAACAATGTTGCTTTATGGGGGCGGGGCAGTGGCGACCAGGAGTGGGGGTGGGCGGCCAGACGGGGCGAGTGTGGGCGGCCAGACGGGGCGAGTGTGGGCGGCCAGACGGGGCGAGTGTGGGCGGCCAGACGGGGCGAGTGTGGGCGGCTAGACGGGGCGTGTGTGGGCGGCCAGACGGGGCGTGTGTGGGCGGCCAGACGGGGCGTGTGTGGGCGGCCAGACGGGGCGAGTGTGGGCGGCCAGACGGGGCGTGTGTGGGCGGCCAGACGGGGCGTGTGTGGGCGGCCAGACGGGGCGTGTGTGGGCGGCCAGACGGGGCGTGTGTGGGCGGCCAGACGGGGCGTGTGTGGGCGGCCAGACGGGGCGTGTGTGGGCGGCCAGACGGGGCGAGTGTGGGCGGCCAGACGGGGCGTGTGTGGGCGGCCAGACGGGGCGTGTGTGGGCGGCCAGACGGGGCGTGTGTGGGCGGCCAGACGGGGCGTGTGTGGGCGGCCAGACGGGGCGTGTGTGGGCGGCCAGACGGGGCGAGTGTGGGCGGCCAGACGGGGCGTGTGTGGGCGGCCAGACGGGGCGAGTGTGGGCGGCCAGACGGGGCGAGTGTGGGCGGCCAGACGGGGCGAGTGTGGGCGGCCAGACGGGGCGAGTGTGGGCGGCCAGACGGGGCGAGTGTGGGCGGCCAGACGGGGCGAGTGTGGGCGGCCAGACGGGGCGAGTGTGGGCGGCCAGACGGGGCGAGTGTGGGCGGCCAGACGGGGCGAGTGTGGGCGGCCAGACGGGGCGAGTGTGGGCGGCCAGACGGGGCGAGTGTGGGCGGCCAGACGGGGCGAGTGTGGGCGGCCAGACGGGGCGTGTGTGGGCGGCCAGACGGGGCGTGTGTGGGCGGCCGGACGGGGCGAGTGTGGGCGGCCGGACGGGGCGAGTGTGGGCGGCCGGACGGGGCGAGTGTGGGCGGCCAGACGGGGCGAGTGTGGGCGGCCAGGGGCTTAACAACAAGGGAGGATGGCCAGAGAATCAGCATGTAATATCCCATGACGGGGTCGCTGAGAGAAGGGCCAACCTGTCCAAGATTTTCTCGATATCTCGCACCAAAATCCACTATTTTAGGACACGTTTTGCGAGTTGAGCTTCGGGGCAAGAGGCTTCCTTGGCCGGCTTATTGTTCTCAGCACCTCGACCCATTGGCTACAGCTGTCCGACTACCTGGATTGTACCTGAATGGGGCTTTAGGAGTTATATCCGGAGCGTGACTTGCGAGAGCTTGGTCCAACAGGCTGTTGCTTTCACTTCTGTGAATTGACCGAGTATGTCCAGTTATATTTTTTGTGATTCATAATTGTGGTTTATGCGTCTCTTTGTGGGCGATTAGTCTACCTACCTTGTGGTTGTTCCAGGGCTCAGTGGCCCCACGGCCCTGTTACTTACCAAGGCACCCTCTCCACATACCCCAGCACCCCCCTCCACATACCCCAGCACCCCCCTCCACATACCCCAGCACCCCTCCACATACCCCAGCACCCCTCCACATACCCCAGCACACCCCTCCACATACCCCAGCACCCCTCCACATACCCCAGCACCCCTCCACATAACCCAGCACCCCTCCACATACCCCAGCACCCCTCCACATACCCCAGCACACCCTCCACATACCCCAGCACCCCTCCACATACCCCAGCACCCCTCCACATACCCCAGCACCCCTCCACATACCCCAGCACCCCCCTCCACATACCCCAGCACCCCCCCTCCACATACCCCAGCACCCCCCCTCCACATAACCCAGCACCCCTCCACATACCCCAGCACCCCTCCACATACCCCAGCACCCCTCCACATACCCCAGCACCCCTCCACATACCCCAGCACCCCTCCACATACCCCAGCACACCCTCCACATACCCCAGCACACCCTCCACATACCCCAGCACCCCTCCACATACCCCAGCACCCCTCCACATACCCCAGCACCCCTCCACATACCCCAGCACCCCTCCACATACCCCAGCACACCCTCCACATACCCCAGCACACCCTCCACATACCCCAGCACCCCTCCACATACCCCAGCACCCCTCCACATAACCCAGCACCCCCCTCATGCCTCTTAGCGTTCTGCTTCAATATTTTTCCTGTCGTAAATCACGGAGCTGCCTTAAGCACCTCCTTCAGTAATCACCTTTCTTCCTCCTCCTCTTGCCCCTTCTCTTGCCCCTTCTCTTGCCCCTTCTCTTGCCCCTTCTCTTGCCCCTTCTCTTGCCCCTTCTCTTGCCCCTTTCTCTTGCCCCTTCTCTTCTCCCTTCTCTTGCCCCCTTCTCTTGCCCCCTTCTCTTGCCCCTTCTCTTCTCCCTTCTCTTCTCCCTTCTCTTGCCCCCTTCTCTTGCCCCCTTCTCTTGCCCCCTTCTCTTGCCCCCTTCTCTTGCCCCCTTCTCTTGCCCCTTTCTCTTGCCCTTTCTCTTGCCCCTTTCTCTTGCCCTTTCTCTTGCCCCTTCTCTTGCCCCCTTCTCTTGCCCCCTTCTCTTGCCCCCTTCTCTTGCCCCCTTCTCTTGCCCCCTTCTCTTGCCCCCTTCTCTTGCCCCCTTCTCTTGCCCCCTTCTCTTGCCCCCTTCTCTTGCCCCTTCTCTTGCCCCCTTCTCTTGGCCCCTTCTCTTGGCCCTTCTCTTGCCCCCTTCTCTTGCCTCCTTCTCTTGCCTCCTTCTCTTGGCCCTTCTCTTGCCCCTTCTCTTGCTCTCTACCACGGGGAAGAGTTTGCCATGTTGGTGTTCATCTTCGCCTCTGTCTTTTCTGTTTCCATTTTTTATTTTTTTTGTCTTGGTAAAGGACAGAACAGTGAATCTGTCTAGTTTTACCTGGGTGGGGCATGTGCTTCTCTCAAGAGTCTTTTTTATTGTGGGGGGTGGGGGGTTCCCGCCCTCTTCTGCTGCCAGCTTATTTCTGTGCTGCCAGCTTATTTCTGTGTTGCCAGCTTATTTCTGTGCTGCCAGCTTATTTCTGTGCTGCCAGCTTATTCCTGTGCTTCCAGCTTATTTCTGTGTTGCCAGCTTATTCCTGTGTTGCCAGCTTATTACTGTGTTGCCAGCTTATTACTGTGCTGCCAGCTTATTCCTGTCTTGCCAGCTTATTACTGTGTTGCCAGCTTATTACTGTGTTGCCAGCTTATTACTGTGTTGCCAGCTTATTACTGTGTTGCCAGCTTATTACTGTGTTGCCAGCTTATTACTGTGTTGCCAGCTTATTCCTGTGCTTCCAGCTTATTTCTGTGCTTCCAGCTTATTTCTATGCTGCCAGCTTATTTCTGTGTTGCTAGCTTATTTCTGTGTTGCCAGCTTATTTCTGTGTTGCCAGCTTATTTCTGTGTTGCCAGCTTATTTCTGTGCTGCCAGCTTATTTCTGTGCTGCCAGCTTATTTCTGAGCTTCCAGCTTATTTCTGTTGCTAGCTTATTTCTGTGTTGCCAGCTTATTTCTGTGTTGCCAGCTTATTTCTGTTGCTAGCTTATTTCTGTGTTGCCAGCTTATTTCTGTGTTGCCAGCTTATTTCTGTGCTGCCAGCTTATTTCTGTACTTCCAGCTTATTTCTGTGCTTTCTGCTTATTTCTGTGCTTTCTGCTTATTTCTGTGCTTCCAGCTTATTTCTGTGCTTTCTGCTTATTTCTGTGCTTCCAGCTTATTTCTGTGCTTCCAGCTTATTTCTGTACACGAACAACCCGTCGTGGTTGGTGCTCTTCTGGCAGCCCGTCGGGTATTAAATTACCCGAACCTAACCTACCCGAGAACCCGCGAATAGAAAACGGGACATCACGTCAATTTTGCGAGCGGCCGTGATTTTTTTAGTACATACGTTTTTTGGCCGTAGGGGAAGTTATAGGTCAAAATGTGATGTGGTGTTGGAGAGGCCGCGTTGTTCTGTGTCCTGTGCGAGAGCCGGTCGGCCGAGCGGACAGCACGCTGGACTTGTGATCCTGTGGTCCTGGGTTCGATCCCAGGCGCCAGCGAGAAACAATGGGCAGAGTTTCTTTCACCCTATGTCCCTGTTAGTAGCTTAGTCTACTTAGTAATAGCCTAGTAGCTTAGGCTATTACTACCTAGCAGTAAAATAGGTACCTGGATGTTAGTCAGCTGTCACGGGCTGCTTCCTGGGGGTGGAGGCCTGGTCGAGGACCGGGCCGCGGGGACACTAAAAGCCCCGAAATCATCTCAAGATAACCTATGATTGTGTCCACCGTGGAATGGTCATTGTTGAGAGGGAGTGAGTTATCAGGGGAAAGCGCTAAGCCATTTTGACGATATATCACTTGGACAGGGTCAGGATAAGGATTTGGGATGGGACGAAGGGACAGGAATGGTGCCGAACCACCTGGACGGTTGGGGGATTGAACGCTGAACTGCATGAAGCTAAACCGTCGCTCTACCGTCCTGCCCAAGTTGTTGAGTTCATGGTGAGATAAGTCTCCTCGGCGACAGTGTTGCCTGGCTTGTACCTGGATGGGGTTATCTTGAGGTTATCTTGAGATGATTTCGGGGCTTTTTTTAGTGTCCCCGCGGCCCGGTCCTCGACCAGGCCTCCACCCCCAGGAAGCAGCCCGTGACAGCTGACTAACTCCCAGGTACCTATTTACTGCTAGGTAACAGGGGCATTCAGGGTGAAAGAAACTTTGCCCATTTGTTTCTGCCTCGTGCGGGAATCGAACCCGCGCCACAGAATTACGAATCCTGCGCGCTATCCACCAGGCTACGAGGCCCCCATATTTCTGGGAAGTGTTCTACTCCCCAAGCCCGCTCAAGTTCAAGTATGTTTATTGAGACAATAAAAAAATCTCAAAGGGATAGAGTAGCTTAGGCTATTACTACCCCCCCCCCCCCCCCCTCTATTTCAAGTCCCTTAAGGGGCGCACAAATTCAGTGAGTACAAATCCACAAATAACAGTACAAGAATCCCATTTATCATTGCAGGTTAATATAGTAAGCACAGCATTTAAGTGTTACACTCTTGGGGCAAAACTCTTGTAGCTCCTAAGTTGTCTATCATGCCATTATCACACATCCAAACAATTTGATGTGGTACACTACTTATTTCCTTGTCTCTATAGTTATCAATAAGTTGACACTCTAATACATAATGTTCTAAGGTGCGGCGTGCTGCATAATTTACACTTTTTTTTTACACTATCTTTTTCCATCTTGAGGTTATCTTGAGATGATTTCGGAGCTTTTTAGTGTCCCCGCGGCCCCCGGGGCCAGACTTGATACACCACCATCTATTTTCTTTATGCCTTAAACTATGGTAAATGCAGCTTATTTAATGGCCTTCATACGAAGGAGAATGTAATTTTTTTTCATAATACAGGAAAACTTAACACAGCCTCTCTGTACATAGAGGCGCAAAACTAGACCCCAATTGTGGCCGAGTGGATTAAGACAAGCGTCTGGGAGTCACTACAAGGTTGGTTCAAATCCCCAAATTGCTCCAAATAATTTTCACAAGTCAAGCCTGGCCTCGGGTCGGGCTTGGGGAGTAGAACAACTCCCAGAACCCCATCAACCAGGTATATGTGGGCCTGCTGAGGGCCGCTCCAAGCAACAGCCTGGTGGACCAAACTCTCACAAGTCGAGCCTGGCCTCAGGCCGGGCTTGGGGAGTAGAAAAACTCCCAGAACACTCTCCAGGTATGTTCCAGGTATAACCTCTTGTTCTAAGTTTCGGTCAAGTGTCAGTAGGAGGTTTTGTTTTTGTATATGCGAAGAAGTATTTAGTTTTTCGTCCTATTTCGGGTATAGATTTCTGTAAGATTTGCACATCACATCAAAAGTTTGAGAGCTTTAACTACCAACACGCTTCCACTACACATAAGGGACATAACTGGCCGACCCCTCACAGTGTTCAAGAGAGAACTATCAACATCAGAGGCCCGAGACTGTTCAACACGCTTCCACTACACATAAGGGGCATAACTGGCCGACCCCTCACAGTGTTCAAGAGAGAACTATCAACATCAGAGGCCCGAGACTGTTCAACACGCTTCCACTACACATAAGGGACATAACTGGCCGACCCCTCACAGTGTTCAAGAGAGAACTATCAACATCAGAGGCCCGAGACTGTTCAACACGCTTCCACTACACATAAGGGACATAACTGGCCGACCCCTCACAGTGTTCAAGAGAGAACTATCAACATGAGAGGCCCGAGACTGTTCAACACGCTTCCACTACACATAAGGGACATAACTGGCCGACCCCTCACAGTGTTCAAGAGAGAACTATCAACATCAGAGGCCCGAGACTGTTCAACACGCTTCCACTACACATAAGGGACATAACTGGCCGACCCCTCACAGTGTTCAAGAGAGAACTATCAACATGAGAGGCCCGAGACTGTTCAACACGCTTCCACTACACATAAGGGACATAACTGGCCGACCCCTCACAGTGTTCAAGAGAGAACTATCAACATCAGAGGCCCGAGACTGTTCAACACGCTTCCACTACACATAAGGGACATAACTGGCCGACCCCTCACAGTGTTCAAGAGAGAACTATCAACATCAGAGGCACGAGACTGTTCAACACGCTTCCACTACACATAAGGGACATAACTGGCCGACCCCTCACAGTGTTCAAGAAAGAACTTGACAAACACCTCCAAAGGATACCTGATCAATCAGGCTGTGATTTATGCGTCAGGCTGCGAGCAGCCGCGTCCAACACGCTAAGCCCCCAAAACACCTCAAGGTAACCTCAAGGTATGGCTAGTGTAGACTATTCAGTAAACTTGCACGTTTTTACAAATGTCTACTTTCTCCCCCCCATTCTCTGTGATAGTGTTATTCCGAGAGAGAGATACTGTGAACCGCCTATTTTTGTGAAGGTACCAGACTGGGGATTAAACCCCACCACTAAGATAGAGAAGTTCAGCTACGCGGCTCATTAATGAGCCCAGTTGGCGACCTTGAATTGGACTGTTTATGTTGGACAACTCCATCGGTGTGGTGACCCAGCAGGTCACTATACCCTGCTGGGACCTGGAGACACAGAATACAAGGTCACTATACCCTGCTGGGTCCTGGAGACACAGAACACAGTCACTATACCCTGCTGGGACCTGGAGACACAGAACACAAGGTCACTATACCCTGCTGGGACCTGGAGAGACAGAACACAGTCACTATACCCTGCTGGGACCTGGAGACACAGAACACAAGGTCACTATACCCTGCTGGGACCTGGAGACACAGAACACAAGGTCACTATACCCTGCTGGGACCTGGAGACACAGAACAGAAGGTCACTATAGCCTGCTGGGACCTGGAGACACAGAACACAAGGTCACTATACCCTGCTGGGACCTGGAGACACAGAACACAAGGTCACTATACCCTGCTGGGACCTGGAGACACAGAACACAGTCACTATACCCTGCTGGGACCTGGAGACACAGAACACAGTCACTATACCCTGCTGGGACCTGGAGACACAGAACACAAGGTCACTATACCCTGCTGGGACCTGGAGACACAGAACACAGCCCAAGAAGCTTAAGATTTTAATTTGATTCTGAAGCAAGTTGGTCGCTTCATTAAAAGTTAGTGAAGCCATTCTTCCTCTACTGGTTTACTGACCGAGTGTTAGCCGAGGGGAGGGTGTAGGTGAGGCGGGGCCGTCTGAGGGGAGGGTGTAGGTGAGGCGGGGCCGTCTGAGGGGAGGGTGTAGGTGAGGCGGGGCCGTCTGAGGGGAGGGTGTAGGTGAGGCGGGGCCGTCTGAGGGGAGGGTGTAGGTGAGGCGGGGCCGTCTGAGGGGAGGGTGTAGGTGAGGCGGGGCCGTCTGAGGGGAGGGTGTAGGTGAGGTGGGGCCGTCTGAGGGGAGGGTGTAGGTGAGGCGGGGCCGTCTGAGGGGAGGGTGTAGGTGTTACGGGGCCGTCTGAGGGGAGGGTGTAGGTGAGGCGGGGCCGTCTGAGGGGAGGGTGTAGGTGTTACGGGGCCGTCTGAGGGGAGGGTGTAGGTGTTACGGGGCCGTCTGAGGTGAGGGTGTAGGTGTTACAGGGCCGTCTGAGGGGAGGGTGTAGGTGTTACGGGGCCGTCTGAGGGGAGGGTGTAGGTGTTACGGGGCCGTCTGAGGGGAGGGTGTACCAGTATGTCCTCACTATTTACTGTGGGTTGTTCCTACAGTTCATGGGGGACGTAACACCATTAATGGGTGTTACATATCATTTTACATAAAGCGAGAGTTCAGTCACACAGGATATTGGTGTCTCCAGGCAGTCGGCCCTTAGCAATTAAGAAGTCACACCTCTAGAGATTTTATGGTCACTGCTGGACTGTTTTCTAAGAGAAGTTCCGGATCAGCCGGGCTGTGGTGGGCCTGCTGCGGGCCGCTCCAAGCAACAGCCTGGTGGACCAAACTCTCACAAGTCCAGCCTGGCCTCGGGCCGGGCTTGGGGAGTAGAACTACTCCCAGAACCCCATCAACCAGGTATATGTGGGCCTGCGGGCCGCTCCAAGCAACAGCCTGGTGGACCAAACTCTCACAAGTCAAGCCTGGCCTCGGGCCGGGCTTGGGGAGTAGAACTACTCCCAGAACCTCATCAACCAGGTATATGTGGGCCTGCGGGCCGCTCCAAGCAACAGCCTGGTGGACCAAACTCTCACAAGTCAAGCCTGGCCTCGGGCCGGGCTTGGGGAGTAGAAGAACTCCCAGAACCCCATCAACCAGGTATATGTGGGCCTGCTGCGGGCCGCTCCAAGCAACAGCCTGGTGGACCAAACTCTCACAAGTCCAGCCTGGCCTCGGGCCGGGCTTGGGGAGTAGAACTACTCCCAGAACCCCATCAACCAGGTATATGTGGGCCTGCGGGCCGCTCCAAGCAACAGCCTGGCGGACCAAACTCTCACAAGTCAAGCCTGGCCTCGGGCCGGGCTTGGGGAGTAGAAGAACTCCCAGAACCCCATCAACCAGGTATATGTGGGCCTGCTGCGGGCCGCTCCAAGCAACAGCCTGGTGGACCAAACTCTCACAAGTCAAGCCTGACCTCGGGCCGGGCTTGGGGAGTAGAACAACTCTCAGAACCCCATCAACCAGATATCAACCAGGTATCAACCAGGTATCAACCAGGTATCAACCAGGTAGCTGTAAGCATGTACTCGTATAACCAAGAATCTTTGCCATAATCTTAAGCCAGTAAACTTCAGAGTGCTCTCAACATCCAAGATCTAGGGATCAAAACAATTTACAAAAATAAGTTAATTATTTATTTACTATTATGGATATCATAATTCACCCATTTCCCTTGATGTTCAATATGTCAACATTAGTACACAAATCTCAAGTCACCACACAAGAGATTGAGAGCACTATGGCTGACTGCCCCTGAAAATTACTCATCATCTAAGTTGAAATCACAATATACGTCACCTTACAAGTTCACTCACCAAAGTCTCTGAGACTTAAGTTTGATAGAGAGGGGGGGGGGTATGGCTGACAGTCCCCCCCCCCTGCCCGGGACTGGCCTAGTCTAGCTGCTGGCACCTTCTGACAAGCTATCTATCTATCGCTGTCTTGGTCAATGTTCTAAATGTACAGTTCCGAGGGAATATATATGGTGGGAACCGGGAGCTAAACTCCGCCTTCCAGAAGATAGCCTTTGGCTATCTATCAACCCCACCTAGATAGCGGCTTGTTTGATAGACACAACCGGGTGCAATTATCAGCGTAACAGAAAACAAGGTCACTTCGCACGACCTGGGCCCTACTCAACCTGTGACCTGGTTGATGGGGTTCTGGGAGTTCTTCTACTCCCCAAGCCCGGCCCGAGGCCAGGCTTGACTTGTGAGAGTTTGGTCCACCAGGCTGTTGCTTGGAGCGGCCCGCAGCAGGCCCACATATACCTGGTTGATGGGGTTCTGGGAGTTCTTCTACTCCCCAAGCCCGGCCCGAGGTCAGGCTTGACTTGTGAGAGTTTGGTCCACCAGGCTGTTGCTTGGAGCGGCCCGCAGCAGGCCCACATACCCACAACAGCCTGGTTAGTCCGGCAGCTAATACATGAGAACACAATATTGTTGTGCAGACAAGTTCCATTACTTATAACTAACTTGAATGGATGGTGGCAGCAACCTTTTATCTTTCTACTATTTTATCTTATTTCCTACATTCTAGTACTCTTACTTCCCCTCTTCTACTTTCCTTGATCTTATTCTAAACTTTCCCTTCCCCCGTGACCACTCTACCTCATCCTTCCTCTCTATCTCCCTCACTCTAGGAGTTCATCCCATTTTATTTTAATTTCCGATACGTTACAGGGGGGATGGGTTGTACCTGACGATTATGGGGGAGGGGGGTTGAACCCCCCTAGAGCGAGGCGGGGGGATGGAGGGGTCGTGCCTCCCCAAAGCGAGGGGTGGCACTAGGCAAAACCCCATAACTATTACACTTTTCGCGCGCCACTGTACACTGCCAGCCAGTCTCTGTTCCCCTCAACTGGCACTCCTACCCTAGTCTGGCACTCCTGGCACTCCTACCCTAGTCTGGCACTCCTGGTCCTCCTACCCTAGTCTGGCACTCCTGGCACTCCTGCCCTAGTCTGGCACTCCTGGTCCTCCTGCCCTAGTCTGGCACTCCTGGTCCTCCTGCCCTAGTCTGGCACTCCTGGTCCTCCTACCCTAGTCTGGCACTCCTGGTCCTCCTGCCCTAGTCTGGCACTCCTGGTCCTCCTACCCTAGTCTGGCACTCCTGGTCCTCCTGCCCTAGTCTGGCACTCCTGGTCCTCCTACCCTAGTCTGGCACTCCTACCCTAGTCTGGCACTCCTGACACTCCTGCCCTACTCCTGCACTCTTCACCACCCCTAACACTCATAGCACTGTTCCCCTGCCTGGCACTCCCCGCCTTCCTTGTCCATTTTTAATCCCCCCTTAATTCCGCACAAGCCCCCTCCCGTATCAATCTTCCATTCCTATATACCGTCTCCCTCCCCCTTGCTGGATATATATAAATATATATATATATATATATATATATATATATATATATATATATATATATATATATATATGTGTGTGTGTGTCGTACCTAGTAGCCAGAACTCACTTTTTGGCCTACTATTCAAGGCCCGATTTGCCTAATAAGCCAAGTTTTCCTGAATTAATATATTTTTTCTAATTTTTTTCTTATGGAATGATAAAGCTACCCATTTCATTATGTATGAGGTCAATTTTTTTTATTGGAGTTAAAATTAACGTAGATATATGACCGAACCTAACCAACCCTACCTAACCTAACCTAACCTATCTTTATAGGTTAGGTTTGATTAGGTAGCCGAAAATGTTAGGTTAGGTTAGGTAGGTTAGGTAGTCGAAAAACAAATAATTCATGAAAACTTGGCGTATTAGGCAAATTGGGCCTTGCATAGTAGGCTGAGAAGTGCGTTCTGGCTACTAGGTACGACATATATATATATATATATATATATATATATATATATATATATATATATATATATATCTATATATATATATATATATATATATATATATATATATATATATATATATAAAACATTAAATGAAGTTTAAAAAATCTGGATAAAATAACTGGTCTGGGCGAGGGAAGGGAATTATAATGGGAAAGAGCCAACCACTTTAGACGGTCGGGGATTGAACGCAGACCTGCATGAAGCAAGACCGCCGCTCTACCGTCCAGCCCAAGTGGTTGGGCACCATTCACCACTCTGGGCGAGAGACCAATATTTTTATTTCATAAAATATATTATTCAAAAGCCCGTGGATTATATGCGTTATAAAAGATGACTCAAGATTATGAGTACATATGTGTCTCAGGTGTGGCTATACAGGTGTGGCTTTATGTCTATGTCTGGTGTTACAGGTGTGGCTTTATGTATATATATGGTATTACAGGTGTGGCTTTATGTATATATATGGTATTACAGGTGTGGCTTTATGTATATGTATGGTGTTACAGGTGTGGTTTTATGTATATGCATGGTGTTACAGGTGTGTGGCTATATGTGCACATGTGGCAGTTCAGTGTTCACATCCGAACACTTACAGATCTGCCCCAGTTAGTGATCAACTTTGTAGGTCAGAAAGATTATACTTTAAATAAAAGCGGAGTCACTATTAATGATGTATGCGATATATGTAAAGATTAAATGTAAACTAATTTAGTCAAGAGGTCAAATATCATTTCCAGTAAGGTCAATATTGAACGTGCCGTCAAAAGATGGAAAATTCTCCAAATGACAGGAATTCTGGAGCCGTCAAATCTGTGTCTGGAACATTGTCGTAAAATTGTTGATGGCAAGAATGTAATCTGTAAGATTTGGCGCTTAAGTGATCTGCCTAAGATACAACTTTGAATTTTTTTATTATTATACAAAATCTGGTACAAAAAATTGGTTTTGAAAGTTGGTTTATTAAAGAATTGCATTTCTGTATGGGGGAGAGAGAGAGAGAGAGAGAGGGAGAGAGACAGAGAGAGAGAGAGAGAGAGAGAGATAGATAGATAGATAGATAGACAGATCATGGAAGCAGTCTGCAGCTCTACCAACTGAGCCACCAACATCCCCATAATGGGAAGGATTCCAGAGACAACTGCTTTCCAACTGGACTTTAGGCCTTCCCATTTCGCCCCTTTTCTCCCATCTCCCCCTTCACTCCTTCGGCCTTATACCCATCCCACCTCTTTCCTTTATCCCCAATTCCCCCCCCTCCCCCCACCCCTTCCACTGCCTATTATCCCATTCTGAAAATGTATTAAGAAATTGCTCGGGTAAACGGCAGGAGTAACTTCACACTCTATGGACATTACGCTCCACATTTCACCCCGGATTCAGTTTAAACAATGAAAAATGTTTGCCAAGAAAATTGCTCAGGGGGGCGTTAGGTTACATGCTAGATTAAAGCAGTTAACTTAGGCCTACCCCAACCAGCCTATGTCCGTCGCATACCCCACCCCATTTCCCCTACAAATTTGGGGGAGAGTAGCCCTAGGCGTCGGACATTCTCCCTTATAACACACACATTATCGGGGGGTTTTGTAACAGAATTTTCATGTAACTGATTAAAGTTACAGACATTGACTTAGTTTATGGAAGTTTATGTAATATTTACCGGGAATTAATTAAGCGTCTTGGTAAGATAATGTCATCCAAATTATTCCAGAAAATGTTCTTCAACTCGGTCCTTTGAACGGTGCAAACTTGAGTTAATTTCTGTCCGTTTTAACCGGATTTCAATTAGCTCGGTTCAGGTATTTGCTTGATAACTTTGTATGGATATAAGACAGTTAAGATCTTATCTTATCCACCTACTTGCGGTAGACGGTAGAGTGACGGTCTCGCTTCATGCAGGTCGGCGTTCAATCCCCGACCGTCCACAAGTGGTTAGGCACCATTCCTTCCCTCCGTCCCATCCCAAATCCTTATCCTGACCCCTTCTAAGTGCTATATAGTCATAATGGCTTGGAGCTTTCCCCTGATAATTCCCTCCCTCCCTCCTTGTGAATATTTTCTATGAATTTAGTTTTGGCGCGAACGAGCAGCCGCGTCCAACAGCCTGGTTGACCAGACAACCAAACGGGAGGCCTGGTCGGAGACCGGGCCGCGGGGCAGTAGAACCCCGGAAGCTACATAAGGTAGTTGGCATGATTGCTGAATGAAGGACCACGTAAAAAGAAAACGAGGAAGGGGGGAGAGGGTAGACTATGTAAAATATATATATATATATATATATATATATATATATATATATATATATATATATATATATATATTTATATATAATATATATATATATATAATATATATATATATATATATATATAATATATATATATATATATATAATATATATATATATATATATATATATATAATATATATATATATATATATATATATATATAATATATATATATAATATATATATATATATATATATATATATATATATATATATATATATATATATATATATATATATATATATATATATATATATATATATATATATATATATAATGTCGTACCTAGTAGCCAGAACACACTTGTCAGCCTACTATGCAAAGCCCGATTTGCCTAATAAGCCAAGTTTTCATGAATTAATTGTTTTTCGACTACCTAACCTACCTAACCTAACCTAACCTAACTTTTTTGGCTACGTAACCTAACCTAACCTATAAAGATAGGTTAGGTTAGGTTAGGTAGGGTTGGTTAGGTTCGGTCATATATCTACGTTAATTTTAACTCCAATAAAAAAAAATTGACCTCATTCATAATGAAATGGGTAGCTTTATCATTTCACAAGAAAAAAATTAGAGAAAATATATTAATTCAGGAAAACTTGGCTTATTAGGCAAATCGGGCCTTGCATAGTAGGCCGAGAAGTGCGTTCTGGCTACTAGGTACGACATATATATATATAATATATATATATAATATATATATAATATTAAACCTAGAAGGGGTTTGCACCAGAGAACCAGTTTGCACTTGCACCAGAGAACCTCTGGTGCAAGTGTAGGGACCCATAGCCTCGGAGAAGAAAATAAAGAGTACTCAGAGAAGACCTTCTGGATCCTCAAATATACATATATATAATATAATTTTTAATTTTAATATTTTACTCTCGAAAACGTACATTTCTAAGTCATGTGTTGCAAATTCACATCTCACATAGGTGTGAAATTGCAGCGCAACACCTTCATGTTAAAAGGATTAACAGTATATCCAGAGATATTAAGTCCACAGGAAATAGTGGGTCGCTGGCTACCGTTGCTGGCTTCCTGTCGGGGAGAATTTCCTGGAAATTAAGCGGTTTATGTTCATGTGGTCTCTGGACTTGTAGCAGGGGCCCGAGGACCAGTTGGAGGGCCCTGAACTTGTACTGTCGGGGTCCTGGTTCTTTGGGGGGCCCCGAGGACCAGTTGGAGGGCCCTGAACTTGTACTGTCGGGGTCCTGGTTCTTTGGGGGGCCCTGAGGACCAGTGGGCGGGCCCTGAACATGTACTGTCGGGGTCCTGGTTCTTTGGGGGGCCCTGAGGACCAGTTGGAGGGCCCTGAACTTGTACTGTCGGGGTCCTGGTTCTTTGGGGGGGCCCTGAACTTGTGCTGTGGGGGTCCTAGTTCTTTGGGGGGCCCTGAACTTGTGCTGTGGGGATCCTAGTTCTTTGGGGGGCCCTGAACTTGTGCTGTGGGGGTCCTAGTTCTTTGGGGGGCCCTGAACTTGTGCTGTGGGGGTCCTAGTTCTTTGGGGGGCCCTGAACTTGTACTGTGGGGGTCCTAGTTCTTTGGGGGGCCCTGAACTTGTACTGTTGGGGTCCTGGTTCTTTGGGGGCCCTGAACTTGTACTGTCGGGGTCCTGGTTCTTTGGGGGCCCTGAACTTGTGCTGTTGGGGTCCTGGTTCTTTGGGGGCCCTGAACTTGTACTGTTGGGGTCCTGGTTCTTTGGGGGCCCTGAACTTGTACTGTCGGGGTCCTGGTTCTTTGGGGGCCCTGAACTTGTACTGTCGGGGTCCTGGTTCTTTGGGGGCCCTGAACTTGTACTGTCGGGGTCCTGGTTCTTTGGGGGCCCTGAACTTGTATTGTTGGGGTCCTGGTTCTTTGGGGGCCCTGAACTTGTACTGTCGGGGTCCTGGTTCTTTGGGGGCCCTGAACTTGTACTGTCGGGGTCCTGGTTCTTTGGGGGCCCTGAACTTGTACTGTCGGGGTCCTGGTTCTCGGGGGAACCGAGAAACAGGTAAGGGGGGCCCTCAAGAAATCTTGACAAGCAACTTAAACGACCATCTGATAAACCGAGCTATGCTCCTGTCATCAGAGTGCATACAGCGTCGTCCAACAGCCAGGTTGATCAGGGGGTCTGGTCAAAGACCTTTCGGTCTCGGGGTCTTTGATCCTCGGAGGCCCCTCAAAGTAGTGTGAGAAGCACCAAAGGAACAGTTTTTGTTCCCAATTGTTATGGGAGTGGAAGAAATGTTTTGAAAGTCACTGCTATTGTTGTGACACATGTGTAGGTAGACCTGTGGCACTGTTGACACACCTGGACCTGTGGCACTGTTGTGACACACCTGGACCCGTGGCACTGTTGTGACACACACCTGGACCTGTGGCACTGTTGTGACACACCTGGACCCGTGGCACTGTTGTTTTCACTAAATGAATGTTTGGGAGCGAGCGTTGGATCATGTTAACGGTTGAATAAAGACAACAAAAACATCAGTTATTGTACTGTGTTTAAACGTTTCTCTCTCTCTCCAGGTATGTAATGTTGTCAGCCTGGAGGTCAACAGGTGTGTGGGGGGGGGGGGGGCTCTTCGTATACCTGGAATATACCTGAAGCGGGTTCTGGTTCCCCCAGGCTGAGGCCAACAGGTGAGTGGGGCGGGTTGCATCTGGCTCCTGTGAGTTGTTCATTCAGCCAGTTATAATGGCTACTTGTGGCTCGGCCAGGTGGTTGTGGCTCGGCCCAGCTGGCTGAGGCTCGGCCCAACTGGCTGTGGCTCGGCCCAGCTGGCTGTGGCTCGGCCCAGCTGGCTGTGGCTCGGCCCAGCTGGCTGTGGCTCGGCCCAGCTGGCTGTGGCTCGGCCCAGCTGGCTGTGGCTCGGCCCAGCTGGCTGTGGCTCGGCCCAGCTGGCTGTGGCTCGGCCCAGCTGGCTGTGGCTCGGCCCAGCTGGCTGTGGCTCGGCCCAGCTGGCTGTGGCTCGGCCCAGCTGATAGATAGCGAGGAAGGTTCCGCTGCTCCTAACCCTTTTTAAAAATCGTCTGTAATTATAGGTTTCGGGTAAGCTTATACAGCTGTATTAAGTAACTTTGGCTGTATCATGTTGTATCACGCACAAGGAAGTGAGATTAACGTAACGTATCAATGAGAGAAAATCGTAGGAGCCGTGGAGAGGATTCGAACTTGCGCACTTGGTAGTTATACCATTTAGGGGGGGTAGAAATAGCCTAAGCTACTCTATCCCTTTGAGATGTATTTCTTGCTTATCTCAATAATCATACTTGAACTTGAACTTATATCATTTATGGTAGTAAAGCCCGGCTACTCCCACACATTGAGCCGTCTCTATCAAGAAGAAGTGCCGGACCAACCGGGCTGTGGTGGATATGTGGGGCCTGCGGGCCGCTCCAAGCAACAGCCTGTTGGACCAAGCTCTCACAAGTCGAGCCTGGCCTCAGGTTGGGCCCATGGAAGTAGAACAACACCCGAGACCTTCTCCAGGCAAAACCCAGGTAACATCTCAAAAGACTTTCAAATGCTATTTTTCACAGGAATTCTGAGAGAATCAGATATACCAGTTTTTTGTCCAAAAACAAATTTAACAAATTTTAACTTAAGGATGCCAGAAAAAGGGCTTAACCTTAATACAGTATGCTGAGACAGGTTATCTTGAGGTTATCTTGAGATGATTTCGGGGCTTTTAGTGTCCCCGCGGCCCGGTCCTCGGCGAGGCCTCCACCCCCAGGAAGCAGCCCGTGACAGCTGACTAACACCCAGGTACCTATTTTACTGCTAGGTAACAGGGGCATAGGGTGAAAGAAACTCTGCCCATTGTTTCTCGCCGGCGCCTGGGATCGAACCCAGGACCACAGGATCACAAGTCCAGCGTGCTGTCCGCTAGACCGACCGGCTCCCTGGTCGGTACACAATTACAGAAAACAGCATGAAATTGGACAGAGGGAGGGAATTTTCAAGAGGAAAGCGCCAAGCCATTACGACTATATAGCACTGAGAAAGGGTCGGGATAAGGATTTGGGATGGGACGGGGAGGGAAGGAATGGCGCCCCAACCACTTGTGGACGGTCGGGGATTGAACACCGACCTGCATGAAGCTCTACCGTCGCTCTACCGTCCAGCCCAAGTGTGGAGGCTGGATTGAACAAAATGTTCGCCGGAGAGAAGCTCTCAGGGAAGGAAATGGTATTTTTGTCAACATGACCATTGATGGTCCTTTTAAAGTACATGTTTCTTTAGGTTGTGCCGCACATGGTTGGTACCGTGTCAAGCTGGTGGGAGCTGGTCGGCCGAGCGGACAGCACGCTGGACTTGTGATCCTGTGGTCCTGGGTTCGATCCCAGGCGCCGGCGAGAAACAATGGGCAGAGTTTCTTTCACCCTATGCCCCTGTTACCTAGTAGTAAAATACGTACCTGGGTGTTAGCTGTCACGGGCTGCTTCCTGGGGGTGGAGGCCTGGTGGAGGACCGGGCCGCGGGGACACTAAAGCCCCGAAATCATCTCAATATCTCAAGAAGAAGCCTGGAACCAGTCAAGTTTGAACCATGTCAAGCCTGGAACCAGTCAAGTTTGAACCAGTCAAGCCTGGCCTCGGGCCGGACTTGGGGAGTAGAAGAACTCCCAGAACCCCATCAACCAGGTATATGTGGGCCTGCGGGCCGCTCCAAGCAACAGCCTGGTGGACCAAACTCTCACAAGTCAAGCCTGGCCTCGGGCCGGGCTTGGGGAGTAGAAGAACTCCCAGAACCCCATCAACCAGGTATCAACCAGGTATCAACCGGACTCCACCTGCAGGGTTTGAACTAAAAGACCTATATTGAGGTGATCTCGAGATGATTGCGGGGCTTAGTTTCCCCGCGGCCCGGTCCTCGACCAGGCTTGTGGTCGAGGTGGTGGTACCACCACCTGATGAGATAATACGTTTGCATTTTCGTTCACATCAGAGAGACAGACAGACAGACAGGCAGGCAGGCAGACATGCACAACCAGCCATCCAGCCCGCCAAAGCCAGCCCGCCAAAGCCAGCCCGCCAAAGCCAGCCCGCCAAAGCCAGCCCGCCAAAGCCAGCCCGCCATGCCCTGGCTGTGGTGTGCGACTTTAAGCCGGCCCTTATCATTATGCCTCCATTTGTTGATTTTTTTCAACGATTTTAGATTAAATTTGTTATTTAAGTGCAAGATTAGCTTTCAGCGGCTGGTGTTCTAGTGATCTGTCAGTGGTTAATGGTAGCGAGGGGTTACCACTGTCAATGGTCGTCGTCAGTGGTTAATGGTGGCGAGGGGTTACCACTGTCAATGGTCGTAGTCAGTGGTTAATGGTAGCGAGGGGTTACCACTGTCAATGGTCGTAATCAGTGGTTAATGGTAGGGAGGCGAGGGGTTACCACTGTCAATGGTCGTGGTCGTCGTCAGTGGTTAATGGTAGCGAGGCTCAGAGGGGTTACCACTGTCAATGGTCGTCGTCAGTGGTTAATGGTAGCGAGGCTCGGGGTTACCACTGTCAATGGTCGTAGTCAGTGGTTAATGGTAGCGAGGGGTTACCACTGTCAATGGTCGTAGTCAGTGGTTAATGGTGGGGAGGCGAAGGGTTACCACTGTCAATGGTCGTCGTCAGTGGTTAATGGTAGCGAGGGGTTACCACTGTCAATAGTCGTAGTCAGTGGTTAATGGTAGCGAGGGGTTACCACTGTCAATGGTCGTAGTCAGTGGTTAATGGTAGCGAGGGGTTACCACTGTCAATGGTCGTCGTCAGTGGTTAATGGTAGCCAGGCTCAGGGGGGGGGAGGGGTTACCACGGGTCGTTCTCGTTGTCGTTAAATTAGCTGTTTGTGAATTTTTTATAAACATCTTTTCTCATTTATAATTAGGACATTGTTGTTGCTCTTAGGAGGGGGGGAGGGGGGGAGGGGGGACTGCTATCACAATGGGAGCACTTGGACGGGCTTGCAGGGTTGAGCCTCAGCTCTTGGACTCCCCTCTTTCGAGCCCAGATTAGTTATGAAGAATGACTATTCATTTTCCCCTTTGTCATATTTATATTTAAAACGTTTATTGATAATTCTTAGACAACTTGCACAATAAAGTACTTTTTTTTTGGGGGGGGGGGGAGCTGAAGACATTATTTGATATCTGTGACTTCCTTCTGACTTTTATTTTTGTGTGTTTCCTCGTGCTGTCTTTAAGAACATTTCTTCTTTGTTTACTTCGTCAAATTCTTTTACAATCTTGTATGTCGTTACCATGTCCCATGTGTCTTCCAGCATGGTGACATCAAGTTCCCAAAGTCTTTCCTCATAGTTCTATTCCCACACCTCGGAAACGAACCTTTTTTATATATTTGTTTTAATATAACATGGATGGATTTCATGGATTGAGTACATGGATTTCATATCGTGGCTGCATACTCGAGAGTAGGTCTCACATAGGTTTTTAGTGTAAGGGAAGGGTCCTTTGTCCCTTCCAGACGTCAACCAGTTTTGGCGCCTTAATGTGTGCCTCTGGGGTTAGATTTTTAGGCTTGCTTCCAAGTCTCGCCATTTCTAGTGCAGGAAGATGTCGCCTGTGAGTCTTGAAGTAGTTCTGGGGCTGTTGTGTCTTGTGGTGCTGTCCTCATAACTCTGGCGCGTCTGTCAGGCCTTGACGGGTATTGGGAGAAGCTGCGTAGTGTGGCTGACACCTGTGGCACTACGTTCATTAGTGTGTGTGTAGGTGTGGGGGTGGGTGGGTGTGTGTGTGGGTGTATGTGTGTGTAGGTGTAGGTGTGGGGGTGGGTGTGTGTGTGTGTAGGTGTAGGTGTGGGGGTGGGTGTGTGTGTGTGTAGGTGTAGGTGTGGGGGTGGGTGGGTGTGTGTGTGGGTGTGTAGGTGTAGGTGTGGAAGTGGGTGTGTGTAGGTGTAGGTGTGTGGGTGGGTGTGTGTGTGTGTAGGTGTAGGTGTAGGTGTGGGGGTGGGTGGGTGTGTGTGTGGGTGTGTAGGTGTACTCACCTATTTGCACTCACCTATTTGTGCTTGCGGAGGTTGAGCTTTGGCTCTTTGGTCCCGCCTCTCAACTGTCAATCAACTGGTGTACAGGTTCCTGAGCCTACTGGGCTCTATCATATCTACATTTGAAACTGTGTATGGAGTCAGCCTCCACCACATCACTGCCTAATGCATTCCATCCGTTAACTACTCTAACACTGAAAACATTCCTTCTAATGTCCCTGTGGCTCATGTGGGTACTCAATTTCCACCTGTGTCCCCTTGTTCGCGTCCCACCAGTGTAGAATAGTTTATCCTTGTTTACCCGGTCGATTCCCCTGAGGATTTTGTAGGTTGTGATCATGTCTCCCCTTACTCTTCTGTCCTCCAGGGTCGTAAGGTATATACCTTACGGTCTATACCCTCTGGGAGATCATTTACATATATCAGAAACAGTATAGGTCCAAGGACTAACCCCTGCGGGACTCCACTCGTAACGTCTCGCCAATCTGAGACCTCACCCCTCACACTGACTCGTTGTCTCCTGTTGCTTAGGTACTCCTTTATCCAATGGAGTACCTTCCCTTTCACACCGGCCTGCATCTCCAGCTTTTTCACTAGCCTCTTGTGTGGTACTGTATCAAAGGCTTTTTGACAATCCAAAAATATACAGTCTGCTCACCCTTCTCTTTCTTGCCTGATCAGGTTGTGTGTGTGTGTGTGTGTGTGTGTGTGTGTGTGTGTGTGTGTGTGTGTGTGTGTGTGTGTGTGTGTGTGTGTGTGTGTGTGTGTGTGTGCAGTCCGACCTCCTAAGGTTTGCCAACGTCAAGAAAACGGTCCATTTAAAGTAGTCTCTCCTAACCTACCAGAGGACCCAAAACAGAAAACGGGACAGTACGTCACTTCCGTCAGTGGCTTCCATTTTCTAGTACGACAATTTTTGGGCCTTATGTAACGCATACGAGCGAAAAGCGACGTTCTTTGTAGGACAGGTTGTGGGAGGACAGGTTGTGGGAGGACAGGTTGTGGGAGGACAGGTTGTGGGAGGACAGGTTGTGGGAGGACAGGTTGTAGGAGGACAGGTTGTAGGAGGACAGGTTGTGGGAGGACAGGTTGTGGGAGGACAGGTTGTAGGAGGACAGGTTGTGGGAGGACAGGTTGTGGGAGGACAGGTTGTGGGAGGACAGGTTGTGGGAGGACAGGTTGTGGGAGGACAGGTTGTGGGAGGACAGGTTGTGGGAGGACAGGTTGTGGGAGGACAGGTTGTGGGAGGACAGGTTGTGGGAGGACAGGTTGTGGGAGGACAGGTTGTGGGAGGACAGGTTGTGGGAGGACAGGTTGTGGGAGGACAGGTTGTGGGAGGACAGGTTGTGGGAGGACAGGTTGTGGGAGGACAGGTTGTGGGAGGACAGGTTGTGGGAGGACAGGTTGTGGGAGGACAGGTTGTGGGAGGACAGGTTGTGGGAGGACAGGTTGTGGGAGGACAGGTTGTGGGAGGACAGGTTGTGGGAGGACAGGTTGTGGGAGGACAGGTTGTGGGAGGACAGGTTGTGGGAGGACAGGATGCAGGAGGACAGGTTGTGGGAGGACAGGTTGTGGGAGGACAGGATGCAGGAGGACAGGATGCAGGAGGACAGGTTGTAGGAGGACAGGTTGTGGGAGGACAGGTTGTGGGAGGACAGGTTGTAGGAGGACAGGTTGTAGGAGGACAGGTTGTGGGAGGACAGGTTGTGGGAGGACAGGTTGTGGGAGGACAGGTTGTGGGAGGACAGGTTGTGGGAGGACAGGTTGTGGGAGGACAGGTTGTGGGAGGACAGGTTGTGGGAGGACAGGTTGTGGGAGGACAGGTTGTGGGAGGACAGGATGCAGGAGGACAGTTGTAAAGCAGTAAATAGGTACCTGGGAGTTAGACAGCTGCTTCCTGGGGGTAACAAAAAAGGAGGCCTTGTCGAGGACCGGGCCGCGGGGACGCTACGCCCCGAAATCATCTCAAGATAACCTCAAGATGATGATGGTGGGGCTTGAGTTCTTGGAGCTCCTTTTCCCTGTGGGCGCTGTTGGTTGAAAGCCACCGACTTTGTATACTGTGCACGGTACACCGTCGGTCGCTTGTATACTGTGCACGGTACACCGTCGGTCGCTTGTATACTGTGCACGGTACACCGTCGGTCGCTTGTATACTGTGCACGGTACACCGTCGGTCGCTTGTATACTGTGCACGGTACACCGTCGGTCGCTTGTATACTGTGCACGGTACACCGTCGGTCGCTTGCAACCAACGGCTCTGCCACTGGGTAGTTGAGCTCCGTGGTATTGGAAGAAAGGGAAGGAAAGGGAGTGTAAGGTAACAGGAAAAAGCGCTACTTTGAGGTTACCTTGAGGTGCTTCCGGGGCTTAGCGTCCCCGCGGCCCGGTCGTCGACCAGGCCTCCTCAAGGGAAAGGGCTACCCAAGGAAAATGTAATATATTCTTTTATGTAAATTCATTCCGATGGGGGCGGTTCTTCTCCGGCCCCGACCACGGCGGTCTCCGGGTTTGGAGTCCCTGTGACTTGTTTTTACCAACTTCGAGGTCAACTCTGGAGCTCTCAGTTCCTGCGACGGCGCTGGGAACTGTGTATTGGCGTTTGACTCTCCATTGGAGACTTTCGGCGTCGTGGAGAGGGAGGGATCTGCTGCATGGGTAACAGCTTCTCCTCCGTATCAACCTACCCTGGCTTTGCGCCCTGGAGAGGCTACTCCAGACCAAAGTCGTGTTGACCAGGGCTCCTTTCTCATGCTTCACACAGGGAGCCGGTCGGCCGAGGGGACAGCACGCTGGACTTGTGATCCTGTGGTCCCGGGTTCGATCCCGGGCGCCGGCGAGAAATAATGGGCAGTCTCTTTCACCCTATGCCCCTGTTACTTAGCAGTAAAATAGGTACCTGGGTGTTAGTCAGCTGTCACGGGCTGCTTCCTGGGGGTGGAGGCCTAGTCGAGGACCGGGCCGCGGGGACACTAAAGCTCCGAAATCATCTCAAGATAACCTCAAGATAACCACTCCAGATATACCTGATACTTGATACCAGGTATCAGGTAACTCCTACATTCCATATACTTTGTCCACCTTCTTCGATAAAATATTTCGGTCTTAATTATACTGACGTGTAAAGGGCTGTTGATGATTTAGCTACAAGTTTACTTACTAAAGTCTATTAGATCTAATGGTTCCTTCCACTCCAGACTCGCTGGCTTAGGAGTTATTAAGGCTCAGTTTCAGGAACAGGTTTCACTGTTTTGTTTCTCTGCTTCACGCTGGTGAGATGCTGTTTATGGTCACCCAAACACTCCCTGCTGGGTGGAAGCCCTGGAAACACAAACCGAAACTGTCTCTATTTTCCGCTTGTTACAACTTGTAATAAAGTTGTTACATCTTGGCTTAACGTGTTTATGACGTATTAGAACGTTGTTACAACTTGCTATATTGGTTGTTATAACTGGTTAAAAGGTGTTAAATCTTGTTCGAACGTTGTACCAACGTCGTAGTTTCGGTGTGTGTTTGGCGGGAGTATTCAGTATACCCGCTGTTGTTTCCCGCGCGCGCCATCTTTGTGTTGAGAGCAGGATGTTAATGGCTGCCGTGCCCACATTGAGGCCATTATCCAGGTGGACACCTTCACACGCTCCCATGGAGTTAAGGGTACTACCAGCTACTGTATCATAGAGGTGGTGTGCCAAACAGCTGCTGTTGCTGTCTATTCGTGTGTGTGTGTGTGTGTGTGTGTGATTACCTAAGTGTAGTTACAGGAGGAGAGCTACGCTCGTGGTGTCCCGTCTTCCCAGCACTCTTTGTCATATAACGCTTTGAAACTAAAGTGTGTGTGTGTGTGTGTGTGTGTGTGTGTGTGTGTGTGTGTGTGTGTGTGTGTGTGTGTGTGTCCACCTAGACCTCCAGAGGCTCGACCCCTGTGCTCAGATTCGACCCCTGTTTGCATGCCTGAGCTTTTCCGTTACAAGTGCGGGTCCCTCTGGGCTCCATCTCCGGGTTTTTCCCCCCTACTGTCCTCCCATCTGTCTTTTGTCCATCCTACCACCTTCAGGGGCACAGCTGATGGCCAGCTTTGTCCCTGTCACCAGCTCCATTTCTCTCCGACTGAAACTGCGATATTGCGAGTTACATTGCAGCCACTGACGTTCATTCATGCCACTTGTACTCGAGTTCCCTCTGTCTACCTTCCTCCGCTGTCTGTCTGTCCATATGTTCTTGACCGTCCTGTACGTATCCTCTTTCCTTGACCTATGGGACATGATCCGGATATCACAGATTCCCACCTTAGTTTCCTCTAGCTTTTCCCAAATGGTTTCTATAGTTTCCATCTATTATACCTACGTATTTCCGTACCTGGATTGTACCTGGATGGGGTTCTGGGGGGGTTCTTCAGCTCCCTCAAGCCCGGCCCCGGGGCCAGGCTTGGGGGAACATCTGGTTTCCAGGTATACTGTATTCACTGGAATATTCGTAGTTTTTATGTTAATCTTACAGAGTTTCATATTTTAATCTCTAATTTTTCTGTTGTTGACCTCCAGGAGATGATGGTACGTGTTCAGGCTGTGTCTTCTGTCCTTTAATTTTAAATCGAGCATCTATTGCCCAACCACTTCGGCTGGACGGAAGAGCGACGGTCTCGCTTCATGCAGGTCGGTGTTCAATCCCCGACCGTCCACAAGTGGTTGGGGCACCATTCCTTTCCCCCCGTCCCATCCCAAATCCTTATCCTGACCCCTTCCCAGTGCTATATAGTCGTGATGGCTTGGTGCTTTATCCTGATAGTTTCTTTTTGGATCTATTGCTCCCCCCCCCTGAGGCACCCATTTGGCAGCTTCTCCCGTCTTCTGATTCCCCTCCTATAAGATAAACCATCTCTCCTTGGAGAAAACTTGTAATCGGATTGGTAATTACACATTGTGAAAGTTTCCCCATTAAGAAATCTCATATCTGTGGGTGGGTGTGAGGAACGTTAATGTTTGGGCTTAGCCACGCTGGTCTCTAACGTAGCCTACTCCGCTACTGGGACATGCTAGCCTTGGTATATCCTAATAAAGGCACGAAGCCTACTCGGCTACTGAGACACGCTAGCCTTGGTATATCCTAATAAAGGAACGTAGCCTACTCGGCTACTGTGACATGCTAGCCTTGGTATATCCTAATAAAGGAACGTAGCCTACTCAGCTACTGTGACACACCACCCTTGGTATATCCTAATAAAGGCATCATGTCATACGAGGCCAGATATTGCAAGTTGCTATAAGACAAAAGTCAATTGTTCCTCTTAAGTCGATACTAAATTAGATTTTTTGGATTGTTCTTTTCTACAATTTGCAAAACCGTTTCGGGTAAGATGTTTACATTGCCTAAGACTTGAGCTGGTCAAGTGGAGTCCGTCACGGTTCAGGTCGAATTTGCATTACTGGGCAAGCTCTTTACATGCTCTTTATTTATGTAATGAACCCATTGTTTATAGTTTTATGTAATTACTAGTGGGGGGGTAACCGGGAGCGCCCGGGTCTCTCCTTAGCTCACTCTTACACCCCTTGCTGTTCTCTCTCTGTCTGTCTGTCTCTCTCTCTCCTCTCTGTCTCTCCTCTCTCTGTCTCTCCTCTCTCTGTCTCTCTTTGTCTCTCCTCTCTGTCTCTCCTCTCTGTCTCTCCTCTCTCTGTCTCTCTCTGTCTCTGTCTCTCTCTGTCTCTGTCTCTCTCTCTCTCTGTCTCTGTCTCTCTCTCTGTCTCTCTCTCTGTCTCTCTCTCTGTCTCTCTCTCTCTCTCTCTCTCTCTCTCTCTCTCTCTCTCTCTCTCTGTCTCTGTCTCTGTCTCTGTCTCTCTCTCTGTCTCTCTGTCTCTCTCTGTCTCTCTGTCTCTCTCTGTCTCTCTCTCTGTCTCTCTCTCTCTCTCTGTCTCTCTGTCTCTCTCTCTCCCCCCTCTCCCCTTCTCTTCCCCTCTTCTCTTCCCCTGTCCTCCATCGTCCCCCCCTCTCTCCCCTTCCCTTCACCCCTTCCCAGAATACTACCTAACAAGAAGCTGGCTAACTACCGGGTAGCTATTTACTACTAAGTGAACAGTGGCATTAAGGAACAGGAAACGTGCCCAACCATTTCTGTCCCGCCCGGGATTCCCGATTGTGAGTTACTGCTCCTGACCCTTTTGTCATCATTTGCATATATCTTCGTTTGAATAACTATTGAATTATGTGCAGCCCGTCCTCTTAAAAATAACGTCGCTTTTCGCTCGTTTGCGCTCTATGGCCAAAAATGGGCGTAATTTAAAATGAAATCGGCTCACAAAAGTGATGTATTGTCCCGTTTTCTGTTTGGGTCGCCTGGCTCACTCGCAAAGGTTAGGAGAGGAAACTTTCAATTAACATTTTTCATGACGTTTTGAAACTTGAGTAGGATTTCCTTCCTTCCTAACCTGCCAGAGGACCCTTTACTTACTGTTTTGGAAAAAAAATCTAAATTTTTTTCAATTTCTTTTCATTTTCAAATTACGTCCATTTTCGGCCATATGGGCAAACGGCCAAATTCAGACGTAATTTGTAAGGTTGCAACAGGATCCCGGTCAGCCGAGCGGACAGCACGCTGTACTTGTGATCCTGTGGTCCTGGGTTCGATCCCAGGCGCCGGCGAGAAACAATGGGCAGAGTTTCTTTCACCCTATGCCCCTGTTACCTAGCAGTAAAATAGGTACCTGGGTGTTAGTCAGCTGTCACGGGCTGCTTCCTGGGGGTGGAGGCCTGGTCGAGGACCGGGCCGCGGGGACACTAAAGCCGCGAAATCATCTAAAGATAACCTTAAGATGGTTGTGTGTGTGTGTGTGCCACATATCTGGTAAATCAGTACATTGATTTCTAGTTGTAATCCCAGAGCAGCGGAGCCTCGCGATACTGCGTCTTACTGTCCCTTCCCAGTTCTCTCTGAACCAGGAGGCCTGGTCGACGACCGGGCCGCGGGGACGCTAAGCCCCGGAAGCACCTCAAGGTAACCTCAAGGTAAGGTAAGGTAATCAGGCCGGTCACACGATGTGAACGGCCTGGTTTAGGGAAGAGCGGATAGGAGCTCTTCTACTCCCCAGTAGTGTGTGAGAGCTTGGTCCAACAGGCTGTTGCTTGGAGCAGCCCGGAGGCCCACATACCCACCACAGCCTGGTTGGTCCGGCACTTCTTTTAGAAAACCATCTAGTTTTCTCTTGAAGGTGTCCACGGTTGTTCCGGCAATATTTCTTATAGTCGCTGGGAGGACGTTGAACAACCGTGGACCTCTGATGTTTATACAGTGTTCTCTGATTGTACCTATGGCACCCCTGCTCTTCACTGGTTCTATTCTGCATTTTCCTCCATATCGTTCACTCCAGTACGTTGTTATTTTACTGTGTAGATTTGGGACCGGGTCCTCCAGTATCTTCCAGGTGTATATTATTTGGTATCTCTCTCGTCTCCTTTCTAGTGAGTACATTTGGAGGGCTTTGAGACGATCCCAATGTTTTAGGTAGTTTATCGTGTGTGTTCGTGCTGCATATGTTCTCCGTATCACCCACTATTTCAGAAATGTCTCCTGCTTTGAAAGGGGGGAATGAATAACATGAACACTGTGATGGGATCCCCGGATTTGAAATGTTCTCATAATCTTGAGGTTATCTTGAGATGATTTTGGGGCTTTTTAGTGTCCCCGCGGCCCGGTCCTCGACCAGGCCTCCACCCCCAGGAAGCAGCCCGTGACAGCTGACTAACACCCAGGTACCTATTTACTGCTAGGTAACAGGAGCATAGGGTGAAAGAAACTCTGCCCATTATTTCTCGCCGGCGCCTGGGATCGAACCCAGGACCACAGGATCACAAGTCCAGCGTGCTGTCCGCTCGGCCGACCGGCTTCCCTATATAGGTTACATTTGAAAATTAGTTTTTTAATGGACATAAATTGGATCTTTTCTTCACCACAGTCATAACAGCATTGTAGTAAGATTCTCCATTTATTGGATTGTGAACTGAATAAGTTAACAACCTGACTAATTCAGTTCACCTCAGGCTTACTAGAACAGGTGACGGCTCCCTGGCGTCATTCACCTATGTGGCTCCCGGTGAAGCTGAGTGTAATCAACCCATCTTCAAGGTGTCCTCAGTCACTCAAGTGGTTTCAGTAAAGACGTGTGCATTGTCAGTGAGACAAACAGGTTCCAAACAGAATACATTTCACTCCATTACGCTGTCTTCAACCTCTATTTTGATTTTATTCGGTTATCACCAAGTGTAAAATTGATAAAAGACTTCTCGATACTGATCTGATAAAGAAAATAAATTAACGGGAGATATTGGCGAAGGAAAGCACTAGAGAGAAGAGAAGAGATCTATCAGGATATTGCGCCAATCCTTAACGTCTATATAGCACTTGTAAGGCGTCAGGATAAGGATTTGAGATGGGACGAGGAGGGAAAGGAATGGTGCCCAATCACTTTGGACAGTCGGGGATTGAACGCCGACCTGCATGAAGCGAGACAGTCACTCTACCGTCCAGCCCAAATGGTTGGACTAGCACAAGGCAGAGTGGAAGAAGCATTTGGTTTTCCAGGATTGTGTTGAGAAGGAGTTAATACAGGTAGTGTGTTGCGGACCCGTCCCAACCCTGCAAGGCATCGTTAGCCTTTATATATCCTGGATACCAGCAGGTGTGGGCAGGAGGGATGGCTTGGGAGGGAGGAGAGCAGCACCATGCCATCACACCATCCACCTATCCCTCCCACTGTCTCCTATCCACCTCCCAACCCCGACCCTACTGTACCCTGTCCACCTATACCCTGTCCACCTACCCCTCACAGTATAGTGTCCTCCCTCTGTATTTTACCAACTGTCACTGTATATTTGCCATGGCGGGTGTGGGGGGGGGGTTAAGGGATAGTGGTGGCACTGCTGGTGTGGACGTGATGGACTGCTTAAATTGCCAACTCCACCTGTCCCGTCTACAGGACGGGCTGCAGCAGCATGATAGTTTTACACAAATAATATCTTGAGTTATCTTCAGTTATCTTGAGATGATTTCGGGGCTTTTTAGTGTCCCCGCGGCCCGGTCCTCGACCAGGCCTCCACCCCCAGGAAGCAGCCCGTGACAGCTGACTAACACCCAGGTACCTATTTTATTGCTAGGTAACAGGGGCATAGGGTGAAAGAAACTCTGCCCATTGTTTCTCGCCGGCGCCTGGGATCGAACCCAGGACCACAGGATCACAAGTCCAGCGTGCTGTCCGCTCGGCCGACCGGCTCCCCTTCCACACAGACTGTCAATATCAAGTTAAACTACTGACTGACCTCTACACTAACAGAACTAGCTGCACCACACCTAGCTACAAGCACAGTAAAAAAAAAAACGGAATAATTTTGTGAGATTCAGAAATCTTCTCATCAAGCAATTGAAATCTTCTGCAAGATTGTCAGCAAGAGTCCCATAATTAACATGATAAATATCCTGCTCACGGTGCAGAATAAAAGGTTTGCCGTCTCGCTCAAATATATCTCTATCATAATGACAGACATTTCAGCCAAATTAGCATGTAACGAGGATGAAGTTGAACTAAACATAGGTATGTATCTCCTCTCTGTTGTAAAGGCTTGCTCCAAACATATTCAGGCTGGAGTCACAAGTCAAGCCTGGCCTCGGGCCGGGCTTGGGGAGTAGAAGAACTCCCAGAACCCCATCAACCCGGTATATGTGGGCCTGCTGCGGGCCGCTCCAAGCAACAGCCTGCTGGACCAAACTCTCACAAGTCAAGCCTGGCCTCGAACCGGGCTTGGGGAGTAGAAGAACTCCCAGAACCCCATCAAGCAGGATAGGAGTAAGATACTAGACACCAACTTACGGGTGATAAGTTTTGTCTAATCTAGAACTTGAAGTTATCTGCAAGAGTCTCCGAGAATCCAAGTCCGTCCTCTTAAGGTCTGTCAAGAAACTGTCGTGCTCAAAGTGTCCTTATCCTAACCTGCCTGAGGACCCAAAACAGAAAACGGGACAGTATATCGATTTCGTAAGCCGCTAACATTTTCTAGTGCGAAGATTTTGGGCCTTAGGTAGAGTATATGTCAAAATGAGACGCTTTGTTAGGAGGACGGGTTCAGAGCCACGCGATCCTGTCTAACTAGACGGTCCTGTCTAACTAGACGGTCCTGTCTAACTAGACGGTCCTGTCTAACCAGACTGATGGACACAGGTGCACGGAGACATTGCTGCATGATAGCAGGTATTCGCATGGATGAGGTGACGATGACAGATAGTGTTAAGTATTCATATCTTAATGGATTAGATTCATAAAGAAATAATGAAAGCAGGCTGGAAAGACATTTTGGATTAGTAATTCTTGCTGCTTAACTAATTGCCAAAATTATCGTAAGCATGGAGTAAAAATGTTACAAGCCGATAAGACAGGAGAGACGAGCACAGGTGGACAGTTAAACAGATGACACACAAATCAGCTTGAGAATTACTTCTGTAGAAGACATTGCAAAATTACAAGCTGATATTAATGAAGTCTTCAATCTGGCAGGGAAAATGATATGTTGTTTAACAGGGATAAAATCCAGGAGCCAGATTCACGAAGCAGTTACGCAAACACTTACGAACATGTACATCTATTCTCAATCTTTGGCGGCTTTGTTTACAATTATTAAACAGTTAATGAGCTCCGAAGCACCAGGAGGCTGTTTATAACAACAACAACAGTTGATTGGCAAGTTTTCATGCTTGTAAAGTGTTTAATAAATGTAACCAAAGCCGTCAAAGATTGAGGAAAGATGTACACGTTCGTAAGTACTTGCGTAACTGCTTCGTGAATCTGGCCCCAGGTTCTCTGGTATTATATGTTAAGAACTTCATCAAATACAGGTTCATGCCATAATCAAGTCTGCATATAGTAGGAATGCAACGTGTAAAGCATCTGGGAATAATGATGTCCGACGACCTAACGTTTAGGGAGCATAACCAAGCAAATATTGCGTCAGCCAGAAAAATGATCGGATGGATTACGAGAACTTTCAAATCCAGGGATCCCATCACAATGGTTGTACTCTTCAAGTCACTTGTGTTGTCCCGTCTTGAGTACTGCTCAGTACTCACTTCCCCCTTCAGAGCAGGAGAGATTGCTGAAATAAAGGGAATACAGAGAACATATACGGCACGCATAGACGCGATAAAACACCTAAATTATTGGGATCGTCTCAAAGCTCTCCAAATGTACTCTCTACAAAGGAGACGAGAGAGATACCAAATAATATACACATGGAAGATACTGGAGGGTCAGGTCCCAAATCTACACAGTAAAATAACAACATACTGGAGTGAACGATATGGAAGAAAATGCAAGATTGAACCAGTGAAGAGCAGAGGTGCCATAGGCACAATCAGAGAACACTGTATAAACATCAGAGGTCCACGGTTGTTCAACGTCCTCCCAGCAAGCATAAGAAATATTGCCGGAACAACCGTGGACATCTTCAAGAGGAAACTGGACTGTTTTCTAATAGATGTTCCGGATCAGCCAGGCTGTGGTGGGTGTGTGGGCCTGCGGGCCGCTCCAAGCAACAGCCTGGTGGACCAAACTCTCACAAGTCAAGCCTGGCCTCGGGCCGGGCTTGGGGGAAGTAGAAGAACTCCCAGAACCCCATCAAGCAGGTATATGTGGGCCTGCGGGCCGCTCCAAGCAACAGCCTGGTGAACCAAACTCTCACAAGTCAAGCCTGGCCTCGGGCCGGGCTTGGGGAGTAGAAGAACTCCCAGAACCCCATCAAGCAGGTATATGTGGGCCTGTGGGCCGCTCCAAGCAACAGCCTGGTGGACCAAACTCTCACAAGTCAAGCCTGGCCTCGGGCCGGGCTTGGGGAGTAGAAGAACTCCCAGAACCCCATCAACCAGGTATATGTGGGCCTGCGGGCCGCTCCAAGCAACAGCCTGGTGGACCAAACTCTCACAAGTCAAGCCTGGCCTCGGGCCGGGCTTGGGGAGTAGAAGAGCTCCCAGAACCCCATCAACCAGGTATATGTGGGCCTGCGGCGGGCCGCTCCAAGCAACAGCCTGGTGGACCAAACTCTCACAAGTCAAGCCTGGCCTCGGGCCGGGCTTGGGGAGTAGAAGAACTCCCAGAACCCCATCAACAAGGTATATGTGGGCCTGCGGGCCGCTCCAAGCAACAGCCTGGTGGACCAAACTCTCACAAGTCAAGCCTGGCCTCGGGCCGGGCTTGGGGAGTAGAAGAACTCCCAGAACCCCATCAACCAGGTATATGTGGGCCTGCTGCGGGCCGCTCCAAGCAACAGCCTGGTGGACCAAACTCTCACAAGTCAAGCCTGGCCTCGGGCCGGGCTTGGGGAGTAGAAGAACTCCCAGAACCCCCATCAACCAGGTATCAAGCATGTGCATGTGGATAAATTTTATGCATGTGCATAAAATTGCATGTGAAGGCCGTTGATCCTTCAGCTGTTTCAACTGTTGTTTTGTTTCTGTTCTACAGCTGGTAAAGTTTGTTGGAAAACTTGGAGGCTAAACCTCTCCTAGCTGACCCTCCCCTATCCCAGCTGGAAACCCACCCTTCTCCCAGCTGGAAACCCACCCTTCTCCCAGCTGGAAACCCACCCTTCTCCCAGCTGGAAACCCAGCCATCCCCCAGCTGGACCCCCCTTTCCCTCCCCACCACCTCACAAATTTCACCAGCTGTGCAAGGCTGAAATAAAAGCGAAAAAATTGTTGTGTGTATTTTTGTCAAGGATTTTACGTCCTCGTGAAGAAAATATGACCAATTGTTCCTCGCTGTTGTTTTGTTTTTTTTTGCTTGATATTGACCTCGTATTCACGAGATGGGGAGATGTATATATCGTTGGCGTATGGCTCTGTCGCCTGGTGAGGGATGTAGAGTGTAAATACGATGGTAATATATCCCTTTTTTCTTCCAGGAATAACAACACCCCCCGAGACGTTATTCTACACTTTAGAGGATTATCATACATTTGGTTTCCAGGCTTGGCGTTTCAAGCTTCGCGTTCTTTTTGAGTTGTCGTTTAGTTAGTTTCTGCGAGGCTGCACGCAAGGTTCATTTTGTTGTCGTCTTGGGTGTAGCGGGAAAGTTAATGGGGCGAAATATATAGCAGGGAGAGGCAGTGAGGGTGGTTGTAAAGTTGTGTGTGTGTGTGTGTTCACCTAGTTGTATTCACCTAGTTGTGTTTGCGGGGGATGAGGTTTTGCTCTTTCGGCCCGCCTTTAAACTGTCAATCAACTGTTTGCTAACTACTTTTTTTCCCCACACCACACACCAGGAAGCAGCCCGTGACAGCTGATTAACTCTTAGGTACCTGTTTACTGCTAGGTAACAGGGGCATTCAGGGTGAAAGAAACTTTGCTCATTTGTTTCTGCTTCGTGCGCGAATCGAACCCGCGCCACAGAATTACGAGTCCTGCGCGCTATCCACGAGGCTACCAGGCCCCTGTGTGTGTGTGTGGGGGGGGGGGGCTGCCAGTGTCTAATTGCTGTTTTAAGTCGATTCAAGTATTTTATGGAATTCTAAATATTGTTGGTGTTTCGTGTGCTGTACATAGCGGTTACATATATTAAATGTACCCCCAGGGAGTACATTTACACATGTACTGTACCCTTTTGCTGTACCTCGGCGAGTGTACCACGTGTAGTGTACCCCTGTACTGTACCTTAGCGACTGTATAGCATGTTCTGTACCCCACCGACGCCCAGGTAAGTGAACAGATAAATGAAATTGCGTTGGTCGAGGATGATGATGAACAGTGAACACGGTTCCTAGACGACGTCGAGGATGAACAGTGAACACGGTTCCGGACGACGCCGAGGATGAACAGTGAACACGGTTCCGGACGACGCCGAGGATGAACAGTGAACACGGTTCCGGACGACGCCGAGGATGAACAGTGAACACGGTCCTGGACGACGCCGAGGATGAACAGTGAACACGGAACCGGACGACGCCGAGGATGATCAGTGAACACGGTCCTGGACGACGCCGAGGATGAACAGTGAACACGGTTCCGGACGACGCCGAGGATGAACAGTGAACACGGTTCCTAGATGACGCCGAGGATGAACAGTGAACACGGTTCCTAGATGACGCCGAGGATGAACAGTGAACACGGTTCCCGGACGACGCCGAGGATGAACAGTGAACACGGTCCTGGACGACGTCGAGGATGAACAATGAACACGGTCCTGGACGACGTCGAGGATGAACAGTGAACACGGTCCTGGACGACGTCGAGGATGAACAATGAACACGGTTCTGGACGACGTCGAGGATGAACAGTGAACACGGTCCTGGACGACGCCGAGGATGAACAGTGAACACGGTTCCTAGACGACGTCGAGGATGAACAGTGAACACGGTTCCTAGATGACGCCGAGGATGAAAAGTGAACACGGCCCCGGACGACGCCGAGGATGAACAGTGAACACGGTTCCCGGACGACGCCGAGGATGAACAGTGAACACGGTCCTGGACGACGTCGAGGATGAACAATGAACACGGTCCTGGACGACGTCGAGGATGAACAGTGAACACGGTCCTGGACGACGCCGAGGATGAACAGTGAACACGGTTCCTAGACGACGTCGAGGATGAACAGTGAACACGGTTCCTAGACGACGCCGAGAATAAACAGTGAACACGGCACCGGACAACGGCTTTTCAGTGAACTTTTGAACACACTGAAGACTGTCAACCTAAATGAATTCTTTATGAACATGACTTCAACCTCAACCCATAGCTGTCACCCTAACCCCATTGGTCCTAACCCATTGAATCTGTCTACTGGCCCTAAACACCATTGGTAGACGGGCTGCAACCTGTCTACCTTAGAACGATAAAAGAACGTCGCTTTTCGCTCATATGCGTTACATAAGACCCAAAAATTATCGTACTAGAAAATGGAAGCGGCTGGCGTGAAAGTGACGTACTGTCCCGTTTTCTGTTTTGGGTCCTCTGGTAGGTTAGGAGAGACTACTTTAAACTGACCGTTTTCTTGATGTTCGGGGAACCTTAGGAGGTCGGACTGTACAGACAGGTCTTTCTTCAACACCACATTCATCTTCATTTTACCGGATCCTCCCTGTCGCTCAACGCAACACATTCAATCGTGTTTGCACTAGAATTCGAATCTGCGTCGGAATCCACCTTAAATCCGTCCCCCGGAAGCCCAGCCGCCCGTGACGTCATGGATTGACCATTAATCCAGCCTGGCGGGACGAATGGCCGCTTGATTAGTTTGGGAAACAACAGAAAACGGGGCGAGAATTCTAAACGTTATTGTGAACCATTGTTTTGGAATGTGCCGTTGACTTGGGTGGGGGGGGGGAGGGAATCAAGGATAAGCTGCAATTAATCAAGAGAGGCAACAAGCAAGCCTAGTGGACCAGCTTAGTGGATCAAGCCTAGTGGTCCAACCTAGTGGACCAAGCCTAGTGGACCAAGCCTAGTGGACCAAGCCTAGTGGATCAAGCCTAGTGGACCAAGCCTAGTGGATCAAGCCTAGTGGTCCAACCTAGTGGACCAAGCCTAGTGGACCAAGCCTAGTGGTCCAAACCTAGTGGTCCAAACCTAGTGGACCAAGCCTAGTGGTCCAACCTAGTGGACCAAACTCTCAGAAGTCAAGCCTGGCCTCGGGCCGGGCTTGGGGAGTAGAAGAACTCCCAGAACCCCATCAACCAGGTATCAACCAGGTATCAGGAAAACTATACACTATAATGTACTATATAGTAGAGGCCTGACAGCTGTGAGTGGACAGCGCCCGGGATTCGTAATCCTGAGATTCCGGATTCAATCCCCCGGCGGAGGCGGAAACAAATGGGCAGAGTTTCTTTCACCCTAATGCCCTCCTGTTCACCTAGCAGTAAATAGGTACCTGGGAGTTAGACAGCTGCTACGGGCTGCTTCCTGGGAGGGGTGTGTGTAAGAAAAAGGTCACAGTGAGAGTCGCTGAGAGTCCCGTCCAGTGCTCTTAGTCACAGTGAGAGTCCCTGAGAGTCCCGTCCAGTGTTCTTAGTCATAGTGAGAGTCCCTGAGAGTCCCGTCCAGTGTTCTTAGTCACAGTGAGAGTCCCTGAGAGTCCCCTCTAGTGCTCTTAGTCACAGTGAGAGTCCCTGAGAGTCTCTTCCAGTGCTGTTAGTCACAGTGAGAGTCCCTGAGAGTCCCTTCCAGTGCTCTTAGTCACAGTGAGAGTCCCTGAGAGTCCCGTCCAGTGCTCTTAGTCACAGTGAGAGTCCCTGAGAGTCCCGTCCAGTGTTCTTAGTCACAGTGAGAGTCCCTGAGAGTCCCTTCCAGTGCTCTTAGTGAGTCTCTCGTCCAGTGCTCTTAGTCACAATTAGGCGGCAGTTAATAGTGCACAAATTTCAAAACCATTTCCGTTGCTATAGATTCCTCTCCTATTTCCTTTTTCTATTTTCCTATTTTTTTTCCTTTGACTGATCTCGGACAAATGACCATACATTTCCAGCAATTGTACCTGAAGAACTAGATTTATAAAACACAAATTCAGTCGCTTCATTTTCTTTTGCCAGAGAAAAGCGAAGATTGAAAAACAGATTTGAAAGGGGCGACTATTATATTCACCCTTTAATTGCAATTGACATTGAATTACAATTAGTAATATTGTAGGAGAGAGAGAGAGAGAGAGAGAGAGAGAGAGAGAGAGAGAGAGAGAGAGAGAGAGAGAGAGAGAGAGAGAGAGAGAGCGCTCCTTCTCTCTCCCCCCTCTCTCTCTAGACCCTCACTATGACGTAATTTGCAAAGACACCAAACTCGTTTATGTCTGAGTACCGCTTAATAATACAACAAATATACAACAGAGGTGAGTCATGCAAACTAAATTACTGCAATTCACACCCATTTGTTTTTACTTTATAAAGACACATGTTTGTGAGCTTGATGTGTGACAGTGTTGTGAAGGCTTGAGCAGTAGGGAGAAGCAGGAGAGCAGAGCAGAGCAGTTGGTGGGTATGTGGGCCTGCGGGCCGCTCCAAGCAACAGCCTGTTGGACCAAACTCTCACAAGTCAAGCCTGGTCTCAGGCCGGGGCTTGGGGAGTAGAAGAACACCCAGAACCCCATCAAGGAGGTATCAAGGAGTTCTGTGTGAGGCGAGATGCTTGTAGCCTGTTAAGTCTGAAGCAAGTCTGGTCTTGTAAACACTTTGGAGGCTGTTGCTCGCGCCTGAGTTTGTTCTCCTGGCGCCGGAAATGTTAATATATGCTGATTCATGTGTGTGCTCTCTCATAGGACTTTTTATTAGTTTACTTTGTGTGGTGGAGGTGGTTCAGGTGTAGGTGTGTGTGTGTGTGTGTGTGTGTGTGTGTGTGTGTGTGTGTGTGTGTGTGTGTGTGTGTGTGTGTGTGTGTGTGTGTGTGTGTGTGTGTGTGTGTGTGGAGGCGGCGGTCCAGGCGAGTGGTGGTGCAGATGTGTATAAAACATAAGAAATAATTATCAAAAATATAACTTCAAATGGAGTGAAGCAGACAGCCGCAAGCCAAATATTGGAATTCATTATTTACCACAAAACAAATAGGACGGCTGATTCAGTACTCCACAACAGCCCCAATAAACAATACAACCCTCTCCAAAAAAGCCATCGTGGTATACCAGTTTACACACCTCCAATGAAGGAGGCCACCTTCGCTCTGCGTATACTAGTATGGCCCCCTACAAAGCTTTGGTGGAGGTCATCTACCAGCAGGAGGTGGTAGATGACAGGCCATCTACCAGCTCCTGCCGCTAGAGACGTATACAGAGTATACGTAACACTAAGAACATGCTGGTAGATAATATAACACTCAAGGCATCCACCAGTGGCCAAAGAAGATTGCAAATCCTGGAAGCTATACTCATAAGAGAGAAAAAATACCTTTTTTAATATAGTAACGACTTCCATACCTTGCTTACGCTTAGATCCAGACCTCGCAAAACCAGCAAATTACTACGACATCTCTAAGGAGATCCTTCGACCCTTCGACTCGCTATGTGGAGTTTCACCTCTTCCAAATGTGTATTTAAGACAAATGTGCACCTTGCTTGCAAGGTGCAAATACAAATTCCTTATCTGAAGATGTTGCAGAGTAAAAAGAAACGTTGAAGAAAGTAAACCCTTCAGCAATCACTTGAGTGTCTTTACCATTAATTTCAGTAATTTGATTGGTCGTCTTAATCCCAAGAGGAAGAAAATAGAAGATAGAAAGCTTGCGCTATGATAGATTAACAGATCCAGCAATGTATTCACCTAGTTGTGCTTGCGCGGGTTGAGCTTTGGCATTTGGGTCCCGACAAATGTGATATCAATGTGGTGTCAAGCAGGTGATCATATTTAACCAGATGTACGTGTGTGTGTGTGTATGTATGTGTGTATTTACTACTTGTGGCTGCAGAATCCGAGCAATTAGCTCTTGGACCCCGCCTCTCTAACCAATCTATTTTTTCCTCTATTATATTAATTATTAAGTACATCCTTCCCTCTCTCAGCACTCTTCCTCTCCCAGCACCCTGCCTCTCCCAGCACCCTGCCTCTCCCAGCACCCTGCCTCTCCCAGCACCCTGCCTCTCCCAGCACCCTGCCTCTCCCAGCACCCTGCCTCTCCCAGCACCCTGCCTCTCCCAGCACCCTGCCTCTCCCAACACCCTGCCTCTCCCAGCACCCTGCCTCTCCCAACACCCTGCCTCTCCCAGCACCCTGCCTCTCCCAACACCCTGCCTCTCCCAGCACCCTGCCTCTCCCAGCACCCTGCCTCTCCCAGCACCCTGCCTCTCCCAGCACCCTGCCTCTCCCAGCACCCTGCCTCTCCCAACACCCTGCCTCTCCCAGCACCCTGCCTCTCCCAACACCCTGCCTCTCCCAGCACCCTGCCTCTCCCAACACCCTGCCTCTCCCAGCACCCTGCCTCTCCCAGCACCCTGCCTCTCCCAGCACCCTGCCTCTCCCAACACCCTGCCTCTCCCAGCACCCTGCCTCTCCCAACACCCTGCCTCTCCCAGCACCCTGCCTCTCCCAACACCCTGCCTCTCCCAGCACCCTGCCTCTCCCAGCACCCTCCCTCTCCCAACACCCTGCCTCTCCCAGCACCCTCCCTCTCCCAACACCCTGCCTCTCCCAGCACCCTCCCTCTCCCAACACCCTGCCTCTCCCAGCACCCTGCCTCTCCCAGCACCCTGCCTCTCCCAACACCCTGCCTCTCCCAGCACCCTGCCTCTCCCAGCACCCTGCCTCTCCCAGCACCCTGCCTCTCCCAGCACCCTGCCTCTCCCAGCACCCTGCCTCTCCCAGCACCCTCCCTCTCCCAGCACCCTGCCTCTCCCAACACCCTGCGTCTCCCAGCACCCTGCCTCTCCCAGCACCCTGCCTCTCCCAGCACCCTGCCTCTCCCAGCACCCTGCCTCTCCCAGCACCCTGCCTCTCCCAGCACCCTGCCTCTCCCAGCACCCTGCGTCTCCCAGCACCCTGCGTCTCCCAGCACCCTGCCTCTCCCAGCACCCTGCCTCTCCCAACACCCTGCCTCTCCCAGCACCCTGCCTCTCCCAACACCCTGCCTCTCCCAGCACCCTGCCTCTCCCAACACCCTGCCTCTCCCAGCACCCTGCCTCTCCCAACACCCTGCCTCTCCCAGCACCCTGCCTCTCCCAGCACCCTCCCTCTCCCAACACCCTGCCTCTCCCAGCACCCTCCCTCTCCCAGCACCCTGCCTCTCCCAGCACCCTGCCTCTCCCAGCACCCTGCCTCTCCCAACACCCTGCCTCTCCCAGCACCCTGCCTCTCCCAGCACCCTGCCTCTCCCAGCACCCTGCCTCTCCCAGCACCCTGCCTCTCCCAGCACCCTCCCTCTCCCAGCACCCTGCCTCTCCCAACACCCTGCGTCTCCCAGCACCCTGCCTCTCCCAGCACCCTGCCTCTCCCAGCACCCTGCCTCTCCCAGCACCCTCCCTCTCCCAGCACCCTGCCTCTCCCAGCACCCTGCCTCTCCCAGCACCCTGCGTCTCCCAGCACCCTGCGTCTCCCAGCACCCTGCGTCTCCCAGCACCCTGCGTCTCCCAGCACCCTGCCTCTCCCAGCATCCTGCCTCTCCCAGCACCCTGCCTCTCCCAGCACCCTGCCTCTCCCAGCACCCTGCCTCTCCCAGCACCCTGCCTCTCCCAGCACCCTGCCTCTCCCAGCACCCTCCCTCTCCCAGCACCCTGCCTCTCCCAGCACCCTGCCTCTCCCAGCACCCTGCCTCTCCCAACACCCTGCCTCTCCCAGCACCCTGCCTCTCCCAGCACCCTCCCTCTCCCAGCACCCTCCCTCTCCCAGCACCCTCCCTCTCCCAGCACCCTGCCTCTCCCAGCACCCTGCCTCTCCCAGCACCCTGCCTCTCCCAGCACCCTCCCTCTCCCAGCACCCTGCCTCTCCCAGCACCCTGCCTCTCCCAGCACCCTGCCTCTCCCGCCTTGATCACACTCATAATTCTGGCCTAATTGCCTCGTAAATTATAGTTTCTTTTATATCACGGGACGGTTGTGTTACCATCATGTGTGCTGTTAATTGCTTCCCGCCCTCCCTCCATCCCTCCCTCCAACCTCCCTCCATAACCTCCATCCCTCCCTCCACACCTCTCCCCCTCCTTCCCTCCACACACCACCCCCCTCCACACCTCCCTCCACACACTACCCCCCTCCACACCTCCCTCCACACACTACCCCCCTCCACACCTCCCTCCACACACTACCCCCCTCCACACCTCCCTCCACACACTACCCCCCTCCACACCTCCCTCCACACACTACCCCCCTCCACACCTCCCTCCACACACTACCCCCCTCCACACACTACCCCCCTCCTTCCCTCCACACACCACCCCCCCTCCCTCCCTCCACACACTACCCCCCTCCACACCTCCCTCCACACCTCCCTCCACACACTACCCCCCTCCACACCTCCCTCCACACACTACCCCCCTCCACACCTCCCTCCACACACTACCCCCCTCCACACCTCCCTCCACACACCACCCCCTCCTCCAAATATATGCAAATGACTCCTAAAACTGCTCTGGCATTTTTAACCGACTCCGCGGCTCAAAATGATTAGCCAACATTAATTACCCAGCAGTATATTGCTTGTTCTGTGGTGTTTACCCCTTGCCTTCACTGTCATTTCTAACTCTAATATGAATGTCTTTGAAATCTGTCAACATTTGAAACACATTTGGCATAAATTAGTCCGGTTCTTATACACCACCAGCCACACTATACACCCCCCAGCCACACACACACACACACACACACACACACACACACACACACACACACACACACACACACACACACACACACACACACACACACACACACACACACAGCCACACAGCCACACAGCCACACCACACAGCCACACCACACAGCCACACCATACACACCGGGGCGTCCCCAGGTGTGCCGACACATGTGTAAGCCTCCAAGACTGCGGTAATCTACACCACGGGCCTGGCTCGTGTACCAATATATTACAACTTGTAATGATCTCGTTAAGCTCTTGAGACAGTCGCCGCGGAAACTTAGAGCTCTCATAAGCTCTACTAATTTCAACCTAAGTTTAAAGTGACTTAATTCTTCTTGGTCCAGGCTTGAGAAATATCTGGCATTATACCGTTGTCTCCATTATCCCCCATGTTATGTGGGTTAAGTTCTCAGTAAGTCTTTTGCTGGCTTTTTGATGAGCCTGGGTTGTGGCGCGACGACACGTCGCTGTGGGAGGCGACGACGCGCCGCTTTGGGCCCCGACGACACGTCGCTGTGGGAGGCGACGACGCGCCGCTTTGGGCCCCGACGACGCGTCGCTGTGGGGGGCAACAACGCGTCGCTGTGGGCCCCGACGACGCGCCGCTGTGGGGGCGACGACCACCTTCTGCTCCGTCTGACTACACTCATCTCCGGCGCCACCAAGACCCTCCATTTTCCTGTTTAGAGCCGCTGGTGGTGAGTGATAGAGGCTGGTGGTGGTGTTCCATGGGCCGTGCCGTAGCTCCCTGCCGCTTAGACAAGGCGCCCCCACCATACTGGTATCTGCGCCCCCCACCATACTGGTACTTGCTCTTTTTGGAAGTAAACACAGTCTTCTCTCTAGTTCCAGGGAGCCTGAAGTTGGCGCCTATGTTACCTCGCTACCGGTGGTTCCGTAAGCGACACAGGTGTTTGAGAATCCTTTTATGTTCACTGTTGTCTGTTGGGCGGGAACGTGCGTAAAGGGAGTGTGTGGACTCGTGTTATGGCAGCTTGAGGGTGTAATGTTTCGGCGTCCTCCATGCTAGAATCCTGGTGCAGGCTCGAGGCTCGCCCGGCTAGCACCTCCAAGCTTCTGCCCTCCAGCCTCTAACACACAGACAGACATAGACACTAAAATGCAGACACAGACATTTCTATTTATCGATAGAGAGAGATGTGATGCCTCTCTCGTCTCCTTTCCAGAGAGTACATTTTTGAGAGCTCTGAGACGGTCCCAGTAGTTCAGATGGTTTATCGAGCCTATGCGTGCCGTATATGTTCTCTGTATTCCCTCTGCTTCAACAATCTCTCCCGCTGTGAAAGCAGAAGAGAGTACCAAATAGTACTCTAGGCGGGAAAGCTTATTGGAATAACGGGAGTATTGTGGTGGCAGCCCTGGATTGGATTAAGCGTCTCGTAATCCATCCTATCACCGTCCTGACTCATTTGCTTTCTCAACCTTACTATCCCAACTACTTTGGTTGGACGGTAGAGCGACGGTCTCGCTTCTTGCAGGTCGGCGTTCAATCCCCGACCGACGGGGTTTGAAGCACTATTGAAGCTGGTATCTCGCTGTCATAAGACACGACAGGAAAACTCACCCACTCACACTGAGAAAGATACTATACGCGGTATGCTGTCTTGCAAGAAAGGGCTACTGACGCAGAATGAGGCAGAGTGAGAAAGTTGTGGTGTTCGCATGACAGCTGGTGTGTGGAAGAGGCTCAAGAGAGCACGTTTAGAACGACAGACAACGCGAACATGTTTAAAACAACGTCAACGCATACGTCAGGCTGCGAGCAGCCGCGTCCAACAACCTGGACCAAATGGGGCCTCGTAGCCTGGTGGATAGCGCGCAGGACTCGTAATTCTGTGGCGCGGGTTCGATTCCCGCACGAGGCAGAAACAAATGGGCAAAGTCTCTTTCACCCTGAATGCCCCTGTTACCTAGCAGTAAATAGGTACCTGGGAGTTAGTCAGCTGTCACGGGCTGCTTCCTGGGGGTGGAGGCCTGGTCGAGGACCGGGCCGCGGGGACACTAAAGCCCCGAAATCATCTCAAGATAACCTCAAGATAACCTGGTCGACCAGTCCAGCAACCAGGAGGCCTGGTCGACGACCGGGCCGCGGGGACGCCAAGCCCCGAAAACACCAAAGTAACGCCCCTCCTTCAGCGTCCACCTTACCACAGAATTTCTCTTTTTTTTTTTTTTTTTTTTTTTTTTTTTTTTTTTTTTTTTTTTTTTTTTGCAGGTAGACTTATTACCATTGGGTGGGTGGTTTGTTCTTGGTCTTGAACATTCTTGTCGCGACACAAAGAATGTTCTGAGCTAAGTTAGTGTCTGGCAAATGGTCGTATTTTGTTGAATTATTCACAGTATATCCATCAGGGTATATTTTTGATATATTATCATGCCAATGCTCATCGTTTTTTATACAGTACTTGCTTATACGTCATCACCAGTGGGAGTATGTCAACACAGCTGTGATTTTTTTTTCTTGTAGGAGAAACATACCAAACACTCGTATGTGGAATAATACATGTGTATCATACCATACGCATATGGATTAATTAACCACATGTAAATAGTAGTTAATTTAACTTTTTCACGTGAAATGCTGTAAACTCCTGATTGGAATTATGCCGAGTAAATATTTGTTGGGTGTGATCACCTTGAGACACTCGGGTCTACTCTAAAAGAAGTGCCGGACCAACCGGGCTGTGGTGGGTATGTGGGCCTGCTGCGGGCCGCTCCAAGCAACAGCCTGGTGGACCAAACTCTCACAAGCCAAGCCTGGCCTCGGGCCGGGCTTGGGGAGTAGAAGAATTCCCAGAACCCCATCAACCAGGTATCAACCAGGTACTCCTCGACTCACAAATTCGGTGCTAAAATGCTACACACTCATTAATGTTGACTGTGATTTAGTGCGGCCGGTAACAGTAAGATTAATGTGTGTTTAAACCCTCACTAAACATGCTCGGCTCCTGACATTATACATAATTACAGTGTCACGGAACTTAACACGTAGTTGTTGACTAACGTATCGTTATTTATATGCAGCTTACGTTAGTAGTAAGATGTGTGTGTTCATGTCCTGCCATATAATAGTGCGGTTTTTGACTCATTAGCAGTTACTTGTAATAATAATAATAATAATAATATTATTCAGGAAATATACACGGTGTGAGCGTTGGTGTGTGAGCGGGTTGAAGCAATATCTGAGAATCTGTTGGTTGGGATCCACCTTTGCCAGTCTGGGGCCTCATTCAGGAAGCAGTTACGCAAGCACTTGCGAACTTGTACATCTTTTCTCAATCCTTGGCGGCTTTGTTTACAATTATTAAAGAGTTAATGAGCTCCGAAGCACCAGGAGGCTGTTTATAACAATAACAACAGTTGATTGGCAAGTTTTCATGCTTGTAAACTGTTTAATAAATGTAACTAAAGCCGTCAAAGATCGAGGAAAGATGTACACGTTCGTAAGTTCTTGCGTAACTGCTTCGTGAATCTGGCCCCTAGTCTTCCCGAGGCTGGAGACAGGGGCCCAGATTCACGAAAGCACTTACGCAAGCACTTACAAACGTGTACATCTTTCCTCAATCTTTGACGGCTTTGCCTACATTTATTAAACAGTTTACAAGCATGAAAACTTCCAATTCAACTGTTCCTACTGTTTTAAACAGCCTCCTGGTGCTTCGGAGCTCATTAACTGTTTAATAATTGGAAACAAAGCCGCCAAAGATTGAGAAAAGATGTACAGGTTCGTAAGTGCTTTCGTGAATCTGGCCCAGGGTTCGTAGTGTAGTTGACTCTGGGCGGGTGGAGTCCGCAGAGTTTCTAGCGTGGAGTATTGAGGTATATATAGTAGTCGACTCTTGGTGTGGACATTCAGTGATGACTCTTGAGAGAAAAGACCAATACTAGGACTGAGAGTCTTGGGGTCTCGGACGTGTTCTCTTGCCTAGCATTTACCTTGTGTTGTTTCCGAGGATCAACGTCCCCGGGGCCCGGTCTCTGACCAGGCCTCTGACCAGGTTGGGGGTCTGGGCATCTAGGCTGTTAGATGGAGCTGTTGACAGCCTGGCGTGTGAATCACACACCTTCCATCGCTTGATAGATATAACTGCAGCTTTGTGAGTGAAGATCCTCTCTTGTACAGGTAAAGCTTAGTCGTGAGCGCAAGCATTAGCCTCTACAAGCTCACTCCCATCGATGTTTCGCTCAAAGTACCTTGAGGTTACCTTGAGGTGCTTCCGGGGCTTAGCGTCCTCGCGGCCCGGTCGTCGACCAGGCCGCTTAGATTCCGCACTGATCTCCCGAAACCTAACCTGATAGACGACAGGCCTGTCACATGCGGTGAGTCGTCGAAATAGACATGCTACAATAAGGCCACAAGGCTATCTGGATAAGCACCTCCAAAGGATACCTGATCAACCAGGCTGTGACTCATACGTCAGGCTGCGAGCAGCCGCGTCCAACAGCCTGGTTGATCAGTCCAGCAACCAGGAGACCTGGTCGACGACCGGGCCGCGGGGACGCTAAGCCCCGGAAGCACCTCAAGGTAACCTCAAGGTAAGGTAGCTTCCTGTGCGTTGTTGACATCAATTTCTTGGTTTTGTCTCGTTCATTAAGTGCATCTAAGAGTCCGGTCTCATTGGGAATCACGTTAGGACTGTATAGCAGATTCCGACATTGCCAATGGTTGCAGGTTTGCCAGAAGACTTTGGAGCAATACCAAAGGGATTTGCAATGTCTTGTGCAGCAACACAGCTGATGACCAGACCACACACTAGAAATTGAAGGGACGACGACGTTTCGGTCCGTCCTGGACCATTTTCAAGTCGATTGTAAAATTCTCAAGTCGATTTTCGGTCCAGGACGGACCGAAACGTCGTCGTCCCTTCAATTTCTAGTGTGTGGTCTGGTCAACATACTTCAGCCACGTTATTGTGACTCATCGCCTGCACACAGCTGATATGATAGTTGCTAGATGGACCGGAACGTCAGCACGCTTTATTTGCAGTTGTGGTGGTTGGGTGTCTTAATACAGCTGATTTAGTCGGTGATTAGCTCTGTAATGTGGCATCTGCAACTCTTTGGTTCATTCTTTCTTTGTCTTTATCTCCTCTTCCTCCTTTACTCCTTTTCCCCACTGCCTCAGCCCCTCTTACTCTACCTCCTTCTTCCTTCCTTTGTCCCCCTTCTTCCTTCCTTTGTCCCCCTTCTTCCTTCCTTTGTCCCCCTTCTTCCTTCCTTTGTCCCCCTTCTTCCTCCCCTTGTCCCCCTTCTTCCTCCTTTTACCCTCCCCTTGTCCCCCTTCTTCCTCCCTTTACCCTCCCCTCTTCTCGTTATTTTCCTTTCCTACTCAAACTTCTCCCCTCGCCCCCTTCGGCCCCCTTCCCCGACGTGTCAGGGGGGCCCCCAGGTGGGTCCCTAACGCCCTCACACACCCTAATGGGAACTTAAGGATATTCACCTCAAGGTCTCAGGTAGTTTGTATATGGCTGAGTCACATTCATAGTCGTTTAATCCAGGCAACCTGTCTTAACTTTTCTTACTGAGGGCCTTCCCGCCCTGCCCCGTGTCCCTGCCCTGACGGCGGCGGCAGGTGGTGGCAGTAGAGGCAGGTGGCAGCGGCGGAGGCAGGTGGTAGCGGCGGAGGCAGGTGGCGGCAAGCCTTCATAACTCCAGCCACACAGGCATAAACTAAATTTCAAGGGAAATAAATTTAGCAGCATGTTGAGTTCGGCAAATGGGAGGAAAGGTGTTAAGAGGAACCATAAGGCCACAGGGCCGGAGCAAGATTGTGGTCTTGTAGGGTAAGACGTGTTACCGAGGTGTGTGCAAGATTGCAGGTCTAAGAACGCCTCGTCTTGCAAGTGCGGTGATGATCAATGATGACAAGACGCGACTGAACAACCCAGTGGAGGAAGAAATATATATGTTCATTACTCGGAATGTTCCGTGATATGTGGGTTGTTTGTAATGTGTGACTACATATGTGAACACGTTGAACGGGGTGAGAATAGCTCTTCCTCATCCCTCTGTGTGTATGTATGCCTCAATAAACTTATTTCAATTTCAACCCGGTAGAGAACACCAGTTGACAGAGCAGAGTTGATATTCCCCTGCGTCAAAAATGCAGTGGATTAGCCTGACTAAAAACGTCAGAGCCTATAAGCTGTACCCACCTATAACCAACCGAAGCCAATACTCATTAGTCTCTAAAAGCGTCGATATTGAGTGAGCCACACGTGACGGAGGTGAGAGAGGGAAGGTTACCTTGTGGCTACCTTGCGATGATTCAGGGCGATCAAGCAGGCTATTGGACGCGGCTGCTCACAGCCTGACGTATGACTCACAGCCTGGTTAATCAGGTATCCTTTGAAGGTGTTTATCATGTTCTCTTTTGATCACCACGAGAAGTCTTGTCACTTACGCCTCTTGTGTGTAAAGGGAGTGTGTTGAAAAGTCTCAGGCCTCTGATGTTGATAGACTTCTCTCAGCGTACCCATTGCACCTCTACTTTTCAACGGGGCTATTTTGCACTTCCTGCCATGCCTCCCCTAGTCACTTGTGGTGTTATATCCGTGTGCAGATTTGCAACCAGTCCCTCTAATCTTTGTCATGTGTTAATTATTATGTATGATCATGGCTGAAATAATATTGGTAGTCAGGTGTTCCGGGTTTTTTAAGAATTCCCACGGGAAGGTCTGGGGGATTTATGGGGTATTCATGCCCGTGTTACCTCTTGGGTGGCTTAATCTTCATCAATCAATTAATCTGTGCGTGATGGTTTGAGCACACCATCACACCATCATTCTCGGTAATCCTGATCCTCATTCTCAATCCCTGGATTTTATCTTTTACATGCAGCATGCTTTTAATGAGTTTATAGAAAATGCCTGGATCTGTTTTACATGTGTCCGCTATAACTTTCTCAAAGTTCCTTTTTTCCCATCTTCTCACTGATGTGTAATTGTTTCTTGCGTGTTTGTAAAGCTAGATTGTTTGCGGGTCAGGCCTCTTCCTATATTGAACCCATTTTCTTGTCTTTTTTCCTTTCTGGCCCTCTCACAGTTTCTGTTGAACCAATCCTGTTTTCTGATCCTTCATCTTTGTTTTGGTATGAATGATTGTGTGCCTTCATAGTATATTTTGGAAAATTTGTCATACATCTCATTTACATCAATACCTAGGAAAGTGTGTCCAATTAAACTCATTAAATAATTTTTTAAGTTCCCCATATTGTCCTCTCTTGAAATCGAGTTTATCAACTGTTTCAATGTCCAGGTTGATACCTGGTTGATGGGGTTCTGGGAGTTCTTCTAATCCCCAAGCTTACTTGGAGAGTAGAAGAAGTCAGAAGTCTCTCTATCTCTCAAGTCAGATGAGAACATCTGACTTGTGAGATGTTCTCATTCTCTTGTGGATTACATTGCAAAGTATATTTAATTCCCAACAGGACATGATCACACTTTTCCCACGGGAGGAAGGTACTGGATGTCAAATATCTCTATTTCTTTCCTAGTGAATATTAGATCCAGGAACATCCCCTTCGCTCATTCTTGTGGCCTGCTTCACGTGTTGATACATGTCTCCAGAATGAGGTTTACAAATCTCCATGTCCTCCGTTCTTGCTTTGTAGGCCTCCCAGTCTATTGGTTTCAAGTTGAAGTCCCCCACTACTAAGCAATCGTGATTTATCTTCATCTGCATTTACAATACCGGGATATCTCATCCCGTTCTCTCGAACGTCTCCAACGTTACTAAACTGATGTACTAAATTGCCCGGACCCGACTGAGGACCCTACGAATAGAAAACGGAACATCACATCAATTCTGCGCCCCGCTATCGTATATAGCACAGCAGTTTTGGGGGCCTTGGGGGATTTGTATGTCATAATGATACTAATGTACGATAATATGTACGATAATATGTACGATACTACTGTTGTCGGTAGTCTGACAGGGGCCTGAGAGCTGAGTGGACAGCGCTTGGGATCCGTAGTCCTGAGGTTCCGGGTTCGATCCCCGGTGGAGGCGGAAACAAATGGGTAAGTTTCTTCAACCAAGATGTCCCTATTGCTCACCTAGCAGTAAATAGGTACATGGGAGTTAGACAGTTGCTACTGGCTGCTTCCTGGGGTGTGTAACAAAAATGGAGGCCTGGTCGAGGACCGGGCCGCGGGGACACTAAGCCCCGAAGGGTGAGAGAGGGGTAGGGAGGGGGACTAATGTCCTTGCTAGTATGTGTGTTGGACAAACACACTGCTAGTCAAAACCATTAACTCCAAATATCTAAACAGAATAAAAAGGATTAGAGGATTTCAGAGGATTATCTTCAGAGAATTACCTTCCGATTACCTTCAGAGGATTATCTAAATCCCGCACTGTAATACACTGTAACCGGAGATGACAGTAAACTAACACTGTATATGCACTGTATATACAGTGTTAGTTTATACAGTGTTAGTAGTGTATATGTATATACACTACTAAATATATCTCCGGCTTTGATATTGACATCTCAAGGTTCCTTACTCTAAGGCGGATTTTTTCCTTAGAATCCTTGCTAAGATTGTGGGATGTAATATCGACATGCTTAGAACTGTGTACTCACCTAATTGTACTCACCTAATTGTGCTTGCGGGGGTTGAGCTTTGGCTCTTTGGTCCCGCCTCTCAACTGTCAATCAACTGGTGTACAGATTCCTGAGCCTACTGGGCTCTATCATATCTACATTTGAAACTGTGTATGGAGTCAGCCTCCACCACATCACTTCCTAGTGCATTCCATTTATTAACTACTCTGACACTGAAAAAATTCTTTCTAACGTCTCTGTGGCTCATCTGGGTACTAAGTTTCCACCTGTGTCCCCTTGTTCGTGTCCCACCCGTGCTGAAGAGTTTGTCTTTGTCCACCCTGTCAATTCCCCTGAGAATTTTGTAGGTGTGTGTGTGTTGCTTTAGGTATGTTTGAAGAGAGAGTAAATTGGTTAAATATGATTGTCCTTTAGTGAAGTGGGATTGTAATTCCTTGTTAGTCTAGGGATTTGTTTGAACTGTTGGTGTATTGGTTTACGAAGTTTCTCTGTTCATACTGTTCACTTCATGAAATGTATGAGCTAGTAGCGTTTTTAAAAAGGTTCGTCTAGAGTTGACACTGAGATGAAATTTTGATTTAAAATGTCATCCGTTTCTCGTAGCTGAAAGATCAGTGCTAGATTCACGAAGCAGTTACGCAAGCACTTACGAACCTGTACATCTTTTCTCAGTCTTTGACGGCTTTGTTTACAATTATTAAACAGGTAATGAACTCCGAAGCACCTGGAGATTGTTTATAACAATAACAACAGTTGATTGGGAAGTTTTCATGCCTGTAAACTATTTAATAAATATAATCAAAGCTCTCAAAGATTCAAGAAAGATGTATACGTTCGTAAGTGCTTGCGTAACAGCTTCGTGAATCTGGGCCCAGACTCGTGTTTTCAACAGTTCAGTCCTCTCCTTGCACAAACATGGGCTTGACGCAATTGGAAGGTCCCTTTGGGAATTTGTCTCGTTTGTCAATACCTTTATTGCTCCGAATTCTTGTTCAACATTTCGTCCAAGATTCCGTGTTTCAGACAAAATGTTACTATTGCTTTACCAAAATATACGAAGATGCTGAAGGGATTATGGCTCATATATGATAGAAGGGAAGTACAGTTGAGAGCGGAGGCAAAATATTGAGTTTGTGACTATTGTATAAAATGTGTTCAAATGTGGCTTAAATGTGTGTATTAAGAGGCCTGAAAAGCATCTTAGGCCGTCTTCGGACCCCGGGATGTTCAGCCCCGTCTATTGTATGCATTTGTACCGTTTTTACTAGCTTTTGTTTGAAGTTAATAATAAAAGAAGTTGCTGAGATGATAGAGGACCTGCCCTTCTTGTGTATAGACCACAGCTGTTTGGAACCTTCTCCTGTTGTGTATAGACCACAGCTGTTTGGAACCTTCTTCTGTTATGTATAGGCCACAGGTGTTTGGAACCTTCTCCTGTTGTGTATAGACCACAGCTGTTTGAAACCTTCTTCTGTTGTGTATAGGCCACAGGTGTTTGGAACCTTCTCCTGTTGTGTATAGACCACAGCTGTTTGAAACCTTCTCCTGTTGTGTATAGACCACAGCTGTTTGAAACCTTCTCCTGTTGTGTATAGACCACAGCTGTTTGGACCCTTCTCCTGTTGTGTATAGACCACAGCTGTTTGAAACCTTCTTCTGTTGTGTATAGACCACAGCTGTTTGGACCCTTCTTCTGTTGTGTATAGACCACAGCTGTTTGGACCCTTCTCCTGTTGTGTATAGACCACAGCTGTTTGAAACCTTCTCCTGTTGTGTATAGACCACAGCTGTTTGGACCCTTCTCCTGTTGTGTATAGACCACAGCTGTTTGAAACCTTCTTCTGTTGTGTATAGACCACAGCTGTTTGGACCCTTCTTCTGTTGTGTATAGACCACAGCTGTTTGGACCCTTCTCCTGTTGTGTATAGACCACAGCTGTTTGGACCCTTCTCCTGTTGTGTATAGACCACAGCTGTTTGGAACCTTCTCCTGTTGTGTATAGACCACAGCTGTTTGGAACCTTCTCCTGTTGTGTATAGACCACAGCTGTTTGGACCCTTCTCCTGTTGTGTATAGACCACAGCTGTTTGGACCCTTCTCCTGTTGTGTATAGACCACAGCTGTTTGGACCCTTCTCCTGTTGTGTATAGACCACAGCTGTTTGGAACCTTCTCCTGTTGTGTATAGACCACAGCTGTTTGGAACCTTCTCCTGTTGTGTATAGGCCACAGCTGTTTGGACCCTTCTTCTGTTGTGTATAGACCACAGCTGTTTGGAACCTTCTTCTGTTGTGTATAGACCACAGCTGTTTGGAACCTTCTCCTGTTGTGTATAGACCACAGGTGTTTGGACCCTTCTCCTGTTGTGTATAGACCACAGCTGTTTGGAACCTTCTCCTGTTGTGTATAGACCACAGGTGTTTGGAACCTTCTCCTGTTGTGGATAGACCACAGCTGTTTGGAACCTTCTCCTGTTGTGTATAGACCACAGCTGTTTGGAACCTTCTCCTGTTGTGTATAGACCACAGGTGTTTGGAACCTTCTCCTGTTGTGTATAGACCACAGCTGTTTGGAACCTTCTCCTGTTGTGTATAGATCACAGCTGTTTGGAACCTTCTCCTGTTGTGTATAGACCACAGGTGTTTGGACCCTTCTCCTGTTGTGTATAGACCACAGGTGTTTGGACCCTTCTCCTGTTGTGTATAGGCCACAGCTGTTTGGAACCTTCTTCTGTTGTGTATAGGCCACAGCTGTTTGGAACCTTCTCCTGTTGTGTATAGACCACAGGTGTTTGGATCCTTCTCCTGTTGTGTATAGACCACAGCTGTTCGGAAGGTGAGTCTGGAGCCTTAGTTGAGTAAGTTAAGTCAGATGTTGAGAGTTTCATCTTTAGTATATTAAGAGGATTGAGTAGACGGGGAAGACAGTATATGGCACAGGCTGTTGCATCCCATTGCACACTGTAATGATCTATATTTTAAAGTTGATAGATACTTTACATTCAACCTTGAATGTCGAGAGCTGGAGGAGACAGTGACTGTTGCACACTGTATTCTGGGGTGTACACTTTTATATGCTCATTTGACAAGAGAAAATGAATAAAGGTGTTGCAATAGACTGCTGACAGTGGAGAGGGTGGGGCTTAAGACACTTCACCCTGGAAGTACATCTTGGGGAGCATATTTTGGTTACCTTAAGATGGTTTCGGGGCTTAGCGTCTCCGCGGCCCGGTCCTCGACCAGGCCTCCTCGTTGCTGTACTGGTCAGCCAAGTACTTGTTGGTAAGGAAATGTCGGTCAAGGAATATCAATGCTTGAAGTAATATTACTAAGAAAGTAACACATTACTAGGGTTCCGTCAGGCAGGGTTGTGTTTCCGGCTGTGTAGGGTAAGGCAAAGACTCGTGCTGACTCGTGTGTTGCTCTACTGACTAAACATGATACATAGCCTATAGGCCTAGGCAATTTTGAGTGAAACTAGTGCTTGTATGACAAAACCCCCATGATCGAGTCTGCAAGTTTCCAATTTTTAGAAAACGGAGGGATTGGAGAGAATTGAATGAAGGCTGGAGAGATTGGATGGAGATTGGAGAGAATATAAATGAAGGGGGTACCTGGTTGATACCTGGTTAATGGGGTTCTGGGAGTTCTTCTACTCCCCAAGCCCGGCCCGAGGCCAGGCTTGACTTGTGAGAGTTTGGTCCACCAGGCTGTTGCTTGGAGCGGCCCGCAGCAGGCCCACATATACCTGGTTGATGGGGTTCTGGGAGTTCTTCTACTCCCCAAGCCCGGCCCGAGGCCAGGCTTGACTTGTGAGAGTTTGGTCCACCAGGCTGTTGCTTGGAGCGGCCCGCAGCAGGCCCACATATACCTGGTTGATGGGGTTCTGGGAGTTCTTCTACTCCCCAAGCCCGGCCCGAGGCCAGGCTTGACTTGTGAGAGTTTGGTCCACCAGGCTGTTGCTTGGAGCGGCCCGCAGCAGGCCCACATATACCTGGTTGATGGGGTTTTGGGAGTTCTTCTACTCCCCAAGCCCGGCCCGAGGCCAGGCTTGACTTGTGAGAGTTTGGTCCACCAGGCTGTTGCTTGGAGCGGCCCGCAGCAGGCCCACATATACCTGGTTGATGGGGTTCTGGGAGTTCTTCTACTCCCCAAGCCCGGCCCGAGGCCAGGCTTGACTTGTGAGAGTTTGGTCCACCAGGCTGTTGCTTGGAGCGGCCCGCAGGCCCATGCTGGTACTATCCAGGAAAGGTTTGGTATTCTGGCGCTGAGTGGAGCACAGGAAATACCTCTACAGCTGCTGGCTATGAAACCTCAATTGCTGTGACTGTAGTCGTGGTAAAAGGTGCTAACAGTGAACCTGGGACCACGATGCTGCCTGAATCATAACAACCATTTGACTGTTAAAAGCCTGACGATAAACAAGTTGATATGTTACCGAAAATTGTGCCATCTTGAGATTATCTTGAGATGATTTCGGGGCTTAGCGTCCCCGCGGCCCGGTCCTCGACCAGACCTTTTTGTTACACACCCCCAGGAAGTAGCCCGTAGCAATTGTCTTAACGCCCAGGTACCTATTTACTGCTAGATCAACAGGCGCATCAGGGTGAAATGCCCATTTGTTTCCGCCACCACCGGGGATCGAACCCGGAACCTTAGGATTAGGAATCCCGAGCGCAGTCCACTCAGCCGTCAGGTCCCTAACTGATCCTTTTTTATCTATTTTGCGATATGAGTTCTTGTCTATTAAATCCACTAAGCTTCGTCTCTGCGTCTTTAAGTATGTGTCAAAGGTAACCGCGTTTCCTGAACAATTTTCATAAATCTCCGTTACGTCGCTTAAGTCTGCAGGATCGTAATGGAAGAGGTCTTTCAAGTGACACTGGCTGTTAAGAAGGATAAAGCCAATGTTGGCCAGACCACACACTAGAAGGTGAAGGGACGATGACGTTTCGGTCCGTCCTGGACCATTCTCAAGTCGATTGTGAGAATGGTCCAGGACGGACCGAAACGTCGTCGTCGTCGTCCCTTCACTTTCTAGTGTGGGGTTTGGAAAATATATTTCAGCCACGTTAATGTGACTCCTCGCCTGCAGATAAAGCCAATATGAATGCTAATTTGACCTTTTACAAAATAATCTCGTTTGTAGATTCCTAAATCAATAATTGATCTAAATAAATCTAAATATTTATCTAATTATTTTATCTAAATTATTTTATCTATTATTTATTATCTTATCTATTATTTATCAATTATTTATCTAAATAAATAAATGAATCTAAATAATTTATCTTTATCTAAACAACGTGTTTAGAAAGTTCCTTCGCATGTTATTCATGGGGTAAATTTCAAACTTTCATCAATTGAGTTTGACTACCGATGGAATAGTGTAGAGTTTCCATTTCCCTGCTTGACCAACTTATTCTATTCAATATATTTCTATTTTTAATTAATTCTTACATTGTTTTTCATAGATTGCATTATGCCTTCCATGTTATGGTGATATCTATCTGGAGTAGACTGCAAGGATTTCTTCAAGAACAATGGGCAGAGTTTCTTTCACCCTATGCCCCTGTTACCTAGCAGTAAAATAGGTACCTGGGTGTTAGTCAGCTGTCACGGGCTGCTTCCTGGGGGTGGAGGCCTGGTCGAGGACCGGGCCGCGGGGACACTGAAGCCCCGAAATCATCTCAAGATAACCATTTATTACACAAGATCGGTTTAGCAGTGAAAGGCTTCTGAACATCACTTGAAAGCAAAGTGTGTCATTTCAGTTATTTTAGCTCAGACTACTGTATATAATTTCGTGAAACCCATCATATATATATTTATTATGAGAGGAAAGAGAGTTGCAGGAGAGGTAACAATTACTTATGGGCTATCAGATAATAATTGTGTACGAATAAAAGGTAGGGTGTTTTTGCTTAACACACGTTGGATCGAGAGTTCGAATCTCTCCAGGTACCCAAGTGAATGAAATGAAATTTGTGTTGGAATGTAAACATTGTCGTTTAAACCTGGATGTGTTTATTTCATATTTTGTTATTTTCATGTTTGTACAAAGAGGTACTCGCCTAATTGTGCTTGCGGGGGTTGAGCTCTGGCTCTTTGGTCCCGCCTCTCAACTGTCAGTCAACTGGTGTGCAGATTCCTGAGCCTATTGGGCTCTATCATATCTACATTTGAAACTGTGTATGGAGTCAGCCTCCACCACATGACTTCCTAGTGCATTCCATTTATTAACTACTCTGACACTGAAAAAATTCTTTCTAACGTCTCTGTGGCTCATCTGGGTACTAAGTTTCCACCTGTGTCCCCTTGTTCGTGTCCCACCCGTGCTGAAGAGTTTGTCTTTGTCCACCCTGTCAATTCCCCTGAGAATTTTGTAGGTGGTTATCATGTCTCCCCTTAGATGCACCCAGATGTACCTTTGCGTCTCATTGTGAATGTTTTGAGAATTTATTCACAGATTTTTCACCAAGTTATTTCAGGTCACCGACGCATGGGTGACAGACCATAGGTCCAACGCCGGACTTAATATATTTGTGTCACCCCTGAAAACTGTGACCTCGGAGTAACTTCAAATATCCCGTGATTCACAAGGCGATGCGGAAATTGTTCCTAAGCTTCAGAAGGTGCTTGAGTCAAACAAGCTTTGTGTAATTATTAATTACAGTATGACCAGATTTTGAAAGCTCTCTTATGTATTATATTTGCTTTTAATTTCTTTGATGAAATGTTGAAAAAAAAAATTGCCTGTCTGAGCAGAAAATTTTGCAAGCGTGTGAATTAAGTCAATATTTCCTTGTCGAGCAGTGACGCGCTCTTCATTTGCCTTATCAGTTTTGGCAGTAATTAGAGAGCAATAATTACTGAGGTCTTTTGAAGCCGGCCCCTCACCGTCACTGTGGCCACTTTGAAGCCAGGTCCTCACCGTCACTGTGGCCACTTTGAAGCCAGGTCCTCACCGTCACTGTGGCCACTTTGAAGCCAGGTCTTCACCGTCACTGTGGCCACTTTGAAGCCAGGTCCTCACCGTCACTGTGGCCACTTTGAAGCCAGGTCCTCACCGTCACTGTGGCCACTTTGAAGCCAGGTCTTCACCGTCACTGTGGCCACTTTGAAGCCAGGTCCTCACCGTCACTGTGGCCACTTTGAAGCCAGGTCCTCACCGTCACTGTGGCCACTTTGAAGCCAGGTCTACACCGTCACTGTGGCCACTTTGAAGCCGGTTTCTCACCGTCACTGTGGCCACTTTGAAGCCAAGTCTTCACCGTCACTGTGGCCACTTTGAAGCCAGGTCTTCACCCTCACTGTGGCCACTTTGAAGCCAGGTCTACACCGTCACTGTGGCCACTTTGAAGCCGGTTTCTCACCGTCACTGTGGCCACTTTGAAGCCAAGTCTTCACCGTCACTGTGGCCACTTTGAAGCCAAGTCTTCACCGTCACTGTGGCCACTTTGAAGGCGGGCCCTCACCTTCACTGTGGCCACTTTGAAGGCGGGCCCTCACCCTCACTGTGGCCACTTTGAAGGCGGGCCCTCACCCTCACTGTGGCCACTTTGAAGGCGGGCCCTCACCCTCACTGTGGCCACTTTGAAGGCGGGCCCTCACCCTCACTGTGGCCACTTTGAAGCCGGGCCCTCACCGTCACTGTGGCCACTTTGAAGCCGGGCCCTCACCGTCACTGTGGCCACTTTGAAGCCGGGCCCTCACCCTCACTGTGGCCACTTTGAAGCAAAGTCTTCACCGTCACTGTGGCCACTTTGAAGCCAGGTCTTCACCGTCACTGTGGCCACTTTGAAGCCAGGTCTTCACCGTCACTGTGGCCACTTTGAAGCCAGGTCTACACCGTCACTGTGGCACTAGCTAGGAAGGGGCCGAGTGTCATTCAACAAGTTTAAAGTCATTTTCCGTCACACAAATCATTTTAAAGTCCATTCCAACACAACTTGTTCCGAGTTGAGCTTAATAAATGCACGAAAAGTTAGCCTTACACACCATTAGATAGCGGACTTTGTAATTGGTTCAAATTCTTTATGAACTTAGTGAAAACTTTCTCCAGATCCCACTGTCAACACAACTAAGTCTGAGTAATTTTAAAAGCCTAGAAAAATTCCTATTTCTTTTTTCGTTTAGACTTTGTTAAAGGGTCCAGCACAAGTTCACACAAGTCCAGCACACTGGACTTGTGATCCTGTGGTCCTGGGTTCGATCCCAGACGCCGGCGAGAAACAATGGGCAGAGTTTCTTTCATCCTATGCCCCTGTTACCTAGCAGTAAAATAGGTACCTGGGTGTTAGTCAGCTGTCACGGGCTGCATCCTGGGGGTGGAGGCCTGGTCGAGGACCGGGCCGCGGGGACACTAAAGCCCCGAAATCATCTCAAGATAATCTCAAGATAAAGGGTACAAGGCTTTGTACTTATAAGGCTAATAGTGTTAGAATTGTTGGCATCATTGTGTTCTGCGAATCTTCCGATTTGCACTTGCCAATTTGACTAGTTAGTTAATGAGTTAGTTTAACTAGTTTGTTAAACAATTAATGAGCTCCGAAGCACCAGGAGGCTGTTTATAACAATAACAACAGTTGATTGGGAAGTTTTCATGCGTGTAAACTGTTTAATAAATGTAACCAAAGCCGTCAAAGATTGAGGAAAGATGTACACGTTCCAACCCGTCCTCGACTCAAGTCCATTACATCCAGCGGTCGACCCCACAGACGCATTCATAAATTTTAACATGCTGTTCATTCAAAACAGGAATTTTCTCAAATATAAATTAATATTTTGATATATTAACATATTGTGCATATATAGGCATAGGTTAGGTGGTTGGGTTCTGTTGGCGATTATTTGTATTTGTAGTACGTGGGTGAAGCATTTATAGCGTTGTGGTTCGAACATAATTCGTCAGTGAAGCGTTTGTTCCGGAAGTGTTCGAACGAAATGAGTTGAGTCGTGTGTAAACCGTTTTTCATTCATAAACAGGGGGTTTGGCGGGTGCATGGAATCACTTTTGGATCTTTGTTTGGAGGACGGGCTGACACATTCGTAAGTAACTGCTTCGTGAATCTAGCCCCTCGATCTTTTCTAGTTCATTCGTTCAACCCGTCCTCGACTCAAGTCCACAGTCCGTCTTCCAAACAAAGACCCAAAAGTGATTCCATCCACC